>NW_026600057.1:0-14070 GCF_029784135.1 Toxorhynchites rutilus septentrionalis
TGAGAGATCTGGAAAAATACCACCGCACAGTGTCGACGTCTGGTGGCAACAGATCCAATCAACATCGTTGTGAGGCAAATCACTCTCTAGCAGACTAGCAGGCCCGAAGGCAGTTTTAAATTGTTGAAGATTGAATGAAAATTGTCACTCCATGTTATTTGACTACTTCAAACACGTTTTCCTGACCCTTACCTAACCATTGGTCATTGGTACATTTCGTGCATTTCTACTAGAACTTATCATGATAATGTGTAAAGTCATAATCAGACACAATTTTCGTTGAATTTTTTTTCACAATTTGCAAACAAACGTGCTACCCTATTACATGGAACGCATATTCGATACGGAAAAGTAAATTCTCATTCATAATTTTGATTTTGAAAGGGTGTTCGTTCCACCTGAAAATACATTATCATTCTCGCTGACACAATATGAGACAGCACACGCCGTCACAATGCCGTCAACGCGAAGGCTCGCTCTCACACGCACTCTCCGTTTCAATCCAGCCTCTCAGTGGCACACGATCCAAGGGTGCTCATACACTGTTTGGCCGAAGCCGCGAATATTTGACTCTTTTTGACAGATAAAATTTGAACGTTGATTTGAACGGTCATTCGACACAAAACACGACAGGCACACGACATTCAGTTATTGGATGGCTAAAATATGTTTTCGGTCTGTTCGTCAAACCTGTCGGTACATGTCGGTTCGGTTACCTCAAAGTTACCTCAGTCAACGTTCGATGTTCGATGCCAGTATTGATAGTTGTTGAAGAGTGACAAGCAAAGCCTTAGTGTTCTGTCATTTATCTGGCAAAAAATGTGTAATATTTGAGCCCCGGACAAACAGTGTACGGCCACCTTAAGTTAACTTTTCGCGCTGACACAATGACGAAGCACACGAAGCCCAATGCCGCCAACGCGAATGCTCGCTCTCACACGCACACACGCACAGTGGCACACGATCTAAGGGTGATCATACACTGTTTGGCCGAAGCCAAATATTTGACTCTTTTTGACGGATTAATTTCCAACGTTGATCAAATACATTCGACACGAAACACGACAGGCAAATATTCAGTCATTGGATGGCTAAAATATTGTTTCGGTCCTGTACATGGATTTCAGTCGATGTTCGATGTTTGCCAATATTGAATATGTGACAAACAAAATAGACCTCCGGACAAACAGTGCACGGCCACCTTAACTCTCTCTCTCTCTCTCTCTCTCTCTCTCTCTCTCTCTCTCTCTCACAATACATTCAACCGTACCCGGGATCATATTGAAGAGAGCAACTGCGTTGACCCTTTCCTGCTTCTGCGCACGATACGGTGCTCTACGCCAATCATTCACTGTGAATGTCAGCCGTTTTGTTGTCCGTCTCGTTGGACCATAGACGGAATGCGGCTGATTGCTGATTGCTGATTGCCGATTGCGCAATATATTATTACTCCGTGGCATAGAGTTATGAAAGAAATGATCTCGCGCTGTTTTTACTGGCTTATAAAATTAAAATCATGAATTAACTTAATTAACTTAATTCCGTATCAAATTAGTATGCTATTTAAATGAAAACATGGTGGAAATATCTCATACGAAAATTGTTCTTGAAGACAACTTGAAGATAACAGGTTATAAAAGTTTCAGTAACAATGTTGGGTTATGTATAGACAAAATGGTTAAACAAAAGTCAGATATACGGGTTTCAAGTAAACAAAAGTGGCTTCGCGTCTTCTAATATGATAGAGCTTACTACACTAACGAGTTTGGGAAGACCCCACCCAATTATGTGGCCCCTAGTTGAAGAAAGTCGCGAATACGCGCTGGCTGGCTGGCTGGCTAGCTACCAGGAGTTCAGACTAGCATGTAGCAACTTCGCACCGCATTCTAAGTCACTCGCTTAGCCACTCAATTCGCTCAAGAGAGCGAGTGAGTGAGTGACAAAAAGAGAGCAGAGAGCATAAAGCCACCGCCGCCATTTTACCACATCTCGGCCACATCCCACCTCAGCCATTTTACATTTGGTCTACATACTAGAGATGTGCATATTTGTCTCTTTCCAGCAGATCTGTATTCCTATCTGTATTCTGGGCGAATACTCAAAAATAGCAACAAGAACTTCAGCTTGTTTTGAGTTTTTGGTTAATGTAACAAATGCTGTAAACTCTATAACAGTCTTGAACGAAAATTATGTCTGATAATTGATTTTATATTGCAATAAAAACAGACACCAACACCAACTCAAAATCAAAGGTAGATGTCGACACTGTATGATAATGTACGTTACAAACGTACGTTACGCGTTGAGCAGCAATGACCAACAGATGGGGCGAACCAAACTGACATTGAGAGCGTTGGATTGCTGATTGGACAACATACTATCATACATATGAGCACACTGTTATTGCTTATTATTCCATCGATGTGTGGAAGTTGGCGATCGGGTAATTTACCGGGCATTTGGATCAGATTACTAACAATACTAGAGGACTAAACCGCATAACCATTGCTTCAATATTGTTAGGAAGCTAAGATATGTATTCCGGGATCATAATCTCGAAATAGCTGTTTACAAGTTGAACATTAGTTCCTATTTATTAACATTCAGTGAATAGCAGATATAGCTGTTTACAAGTTGAACATTAGTTGGAGATAGAAAAACACCGAAGTAATAATCCAATGATTACGAATAATCACGTTCGTCACCTGAAAGTAAATGAAGGTAAAGTGAAAAAAAAAAAAAAAGTACAATTCCAAACACGTTGCAACATTACTTACCTGATACCTAATACTTACCAACCTTGAATTGTATCCATAAAATTTATCTAGTAGTCATATGTTCACTCGCCAACCATAGAATTGCATCGACACTTCGACAATAGAACACATTTGTTTATTCGTTGCCATGATACGGCCCCATCCCCCCACACACGATTGATAAATACCCGAGACAGCTAGACATAGCATTTCATTAGTTTACCATCAAACCGTTCGAACGTCTTTCTACTTTAGTCCGAAAATTTATATTCGGTCAACCAAGTAAAATAAATAATTATGCTGATTAGGTAAGTACCATATGTGTGTTGATACTGTATGCATACGAATATCTTCCCATTCAAAGGTTGAATTGACCTCAATTTGATCTAGAAGTATCAATGGAGGGCCGATTCGATTACTTCTGGATCACCGGTGGCCATTCCGGGATCACAATCTCAGCCTAAACTCGAACTGGCTGTGTTTTTGCCAGGAGATCATGTTCTCAAGTTAGTCACTACTCTCCCGCTTATCTACGTGTCGAAATCTTCAATGAAAATAATTGACGCAAGATAATTTCCCAATAATTCCTGAAACTAAAACCATACAATATAAAATCAATGTCCCCACCTGCAGAAAACTTGATGCTCTATACAGGTTATCTATTCTATACGGATACGGGATAATTTTCATTCATAGTTCATTCATTTAATTTTAACCCGAAAAGCCGAAAAGTCATTTGCTTTTGCTTCATGCTTGCTCTCACAAGCCCACAAGATTCTCTCGCGTAAAACCCAGGGCCTATCTCTTTCTGTGTGCTCGGCTGATGCCAACATGGCTGCCTATGAGAGATCTGGAAAAATACCACCGCACAGTGTCGACGTCTGGTGGCAACAGATCCAATCAACATCGTTGTGAGGCAAATCACTCTCTAGCAGACTAGCAGGCCCGAAGGCAGTTTTAAATTGTTGAAGATTGAATGAAAATTGTCACTCCATGTTATTTGACTACTTCAAACACGTTTTCCTGACCCTTACCTAACCATTGGTCATTGGTACATTTCGTGCATTTCTACTAGAACTTATCATGATAATGTGTAAAGTCATAATCAGACACAATTTTCGTTGAATTTTTTTTCACAATTTGCAAACAAACGTGCTACCCTATTACATGGAACGCATATTCGATACGGAAAAGTAAATTCTCATTCATAATTTTGATTTTGAAAGGGTGTTCGTTCCACCTGAAAATACATTATCATTCTCGCTGACACAATATGAGACAGCACACGCCGTCACAATGCCGTCAACGCGAAGGCTCGCTCTCACACGCACTCTCCGTTTCAATCCAGCCTCTCAGTGGCACACGATCCAAGGGTGCTCATACACTGTTTGGCCGAAGCCGCGAATATTTGACTCTTTTTGACAGATAAAATTTGAACGTTGATTTGAACGGTCATTCGACACAAAACACGACAGGCACACGACATTCAGTTATTGGATGGCTAAAATATGTTTTCGGTCTGTTCGTCAAACCTGTCGGTACATGTCGGTTCGGTTACCTCAAAGTTACCTCAGTCAACGTTCGATGTTCGATGCCAGTATTGATAGTTGTTGAAGAGTGACAAGCAAAGCCTTAGTGTTCTGTCATTTATCTGGCAAAAAATGTGTAATATTTGAGCCCCGGACAAACAGTGTACGGCCACCTTAAGTTAACTTTTCGCGCTGACACAATGACGAAGCACACGAAGCCCAATGCCGCCAACGCGAATGCTCGCTCTCACACGCACACACGCACAGTGGCACACGATCTAAGGGTGATCATACACTGTTTGGCCGAAGCCAAATATTTGACTCTTTTTGACGGATTAATTTCCAACGTTGATCAAATACATTCGACACGAAACACGACAGGCAAATATTCAGTCATTGGATGGCTAAAATATTGTTTCGGTCCTGTACATGGATTTCAGTCGATGTTCGATGTTTGCCAATATTGAATATGTGACAAACAAAATAGACCTCCGGACAAACAGTGCACGGCCACCTTAACTCTCTCTCTCTCTCTCTCTCTCTCTCTCTCTCTCTCTCTCTCTCTCACAATACATTCAACCGTACCCGGGATCATATTGAAGAGAGCAACTGCGTTGACCCTTTCCTGCTTCTGCGCACGATACGGTGCTCTACGCCAATCATTCACTGTGAATGTCAGCCGTTTTGTTGTCCGTCTCGTTGGACCATAGACGGAATGCGGCTGATTGCTGATTGCTGATTGCCGATTGCGCAATATATTATTACTCCGTGGCATAGAGTTATGAAAGAAATGATCTCGCGCTGTTTTTACTGGCTTATAAAATTAAAATCATGAATTAACTTAATTAACTTAATTCCGTATCAAATTAGTATGCTATTTAAATGAAAACATGGTGGAAATATCTCATACGAAAATTGTTCTTGAAGACAACTTGAAGATAACAGGTTATAAAAGTTTCAGTAACAATGTTGGGTTATGTATAGACAAAATGGTTAAACAAAAGTCAGATATACGGGTTTCAAGTAAACAAAAGTGGCTTCGCGTCTTCTAATATGATAGAGCTTACTACACTAACGAGTTTGGGAAGACCCCACCCAATTATGTGGCCCCTAGTTGAAGAAAGTCGCGAATACGCGCTGGCTGGCTGGCTGGCTAGCTACCAGGAGTTCAGACTAGCATGTAGCAACTTCGCACCGCATTCTAAGTCACTCGCTTAGCCACTCAATTCGCTCAAGAGAGCGAGTGAGTGAGTGACAAAAAGAGAGCAGAGAGCATAAAGCCACCGCCGCCATTTTACCACATCTCGGCCACATCCCACCTCAGCCATTTTACATTTGGTCTACATACTAGAGATGTGCATATTTGTCTCTTTCCAGCAGATCTGTATTCCTATCTGTATTCTGGGCGAATACTCAAAAATAGCAACAAGAACTTCAGCTTGTTTTGAGTTTTTGGTTAATGTAACAAATGCTGTAAACTCTATAACAGTCTTGAACGAAAATTATGTCTGATAATTGATTTTATATTGCAATAAAAACAGACACCAACACCAACTCAAAATCAAAGGTAGATGTCGACACTGTATGATAATGTACGTTACAAACGTACGTTACGCGTTGAGCAGCAATGACCAACAGATGGGGCGAACCAAACTGACATTGAGAGCGTTGGATTGCTGATTGGACAACATACTATCATACATATGAGCACACTGTTATTGCTTATTATTCCATCGATGTGTGGAAGTTGGCGATCGGGTAATTTACCGGGCATTTGGATCAGATTACTAACAATACTAGAGGACTAAACCGCATAACCATTGCTTCAATATTGTTAGGAAGCTAAGATATGTATTCCGGGATCATAATCTCGAAATAGCTGTTTACAAGTTGAACATTAGTTCCTATTTATTAACATTCAGTGAATAGCAGATATAGCTGTTTACAAGTTGAACATTAGTTGGAGATAGAAAAACACCGAAGTAATAATCCAATGATTACGAATAATCACGTTCGTCACCTGAAAGTAAATGAAGGTAAAGTGAAAAAAAAAAAAAAAGTACAATTCCAAACACGTTGCAACATTACTTACCTGATACCTAATACTTACCAACCTTGAATTGTATCCATAAAATTTATCTAGTAGTCATATGTTCACTCGCCAACCATAGAATTGCATCGACACTTCGACAATAGAACACATTTGTTTATTCGTTGCCATGATACGGCCCCATCCCCCCACACACGATTGATAAATACCCGAGACAGCTAGACATAGCATTTCATTAGTTTACCATCAAACCGTTCGAACGTCTTTCTACTTTAGTCCGAAAATTTATATTCGGTCAACCAAGTAAAATAAATAATTATGCTGATTAGGTAAGTACCATATGTGTGTTGATACTGTATGCATACGAATATCTTCCCATTCAAAGGTTGAATTGACCTCAATTTGATCTAGAAGTATCAATGGAGGGCCGATTCGATTACTTCTGGATCACCGGTGGCCATTCCGGGATCACAATCTCAGCCTAAACTCGAACTGGCTGTGTTTTTGCCAGGAGATCATGTTCTCAAGTTAGTCACTACTCTCCCGCTTATCTACGTGTCGAAATCTTCAATGAAAATAATTGACGCAAGATAATTTCCCAATAATTCCTGAAACTAAAACCATACAATATAAAATCAATGTCCCCACCTGCAGAAAACTTGATGCTCTATACAGGTTATCTATTCTATACGGATACGGGATAATTTTCATTCATAGTTCATTCATTTAATTTTAACCCGAAAAGCCGAAAAGTCATTTGCTTTTGCTTCATGCTTGCTCTCACAAGCCCACAAGATTCTCTCGCGTAAAACCCAGGGCCTATCTCTTTCTGTGTGCTCGGCTGATGCCAACATGGCTGCCTATGAGAGATCTGGAAAAATACCACCGCACAGTGTCGACGTCTGGTGGCAACAGATCCAATCAACATCGTTGTGAGGCAAATCACTCTCTAGCAGACTAGCAGGCCCGAAGGCAGTTTTAAATTGTTGAAGATTGAATGAAAATTGTCACTCCATGTTATTTGACTACTTCAAACACGTTTTCCTGACCCTTACCTAACCATTGGTCATTGGTACATTTCGTGCATTTCTACTAGAACTTATCATGATAATGTGTAAAGTCATAATCAGACACAATTTTCGTTGAATTTTTTTTCACAATTTGCAAACAAACGTGCTACCCTATTACATGGAACGCATATTCGATACGGAAAAGTAAATTCTCATTCATAATTTTGATTTTGAAAGGGTGTTCGTTCCACCTGAAAATACATTATCATTCTCGCTGACACAATATGAGACAGCACACGCCGTCACAATGCCGTCAACGCGAAGGCTCGCTCTCACACGCACTCTCCGTTTCAATCCAGCCTCTCAGTGGTACACGATCCAAGGGTGCTCATACACTGTTTGGCCGAAGCCGCGAATATTTGACTCTTTTTGACAGATAAAATTTGAACGTTGATTTGAACGGTCATTCGACACAAAACACGACAGGCACACGACATTCAGTTATTGGATGGCTAAAATATGTTTTCGGTCTGTTCGTCAAACCTGTCGGTACATGTCGGTTCGGTTACCTCAAAGTTACCTCAGTCAACGTTCGATGTTCGATGCCAGTATTGATAGTTGTTGAAGAGTGACAAGCAAAGCCTTAGTGTTCTGTCATTTATCTGGCAAAAAATGTGTAATATTTGAGCCCCGGACAAACAGTGTACGGCCACCTTAAGTTAACTTTTCGCGCTGACACAATGACGAAGCACACGAAGCCCAATGCCGCCAACGCGAATGCTCGCTCTCACACGCACACACGCACAGTGGCACACGATCTAAGGGTGATCATACACTGTTTGGCCGAAGCCAAATATTTGACTCTTTTTGACGGATTAATTTCCAACGTTGATCAAATACATTCGACACGAAACACGACAGGCAAATATTCAGTCATTGGATGGCTAAAATATTGTTTCGGTCCTGTACATGGATTTCAGTCGATGTTCGATGTTTGCCAATATTGAATATGTGACAAACAAAATAGACCTCCGGACAAACAGTGCACGGCCACCTTAACTCTCTCTCTCTCTCTCTCTCTCTCTCTCTCTCTCTCTCTCTCTCTCTCTCACAATACATTCAACCGTACCCGGGATCATATTGAAGAGAGCAACTGCGTTGACCCTTTCCTGCTTCTGCGCACGATACGGTGCTCTACGCCAATCATTCACTGTGAATGTCAGCCGTTTTGTTGTCCGTCTCGTTGGACCATAGACGGAATGCGGCTGATTGCTGATTGCTGATTGCCGATTGCGCAATATATTATTACTCCGTGGCATAGAGTTATGAAAGAAATGATCTCGCGCTGTTTTTACTGGCTTATAAAATTAAAATCATGAATTAACTTAATTAACTTAATTCCGTATCAAATTAGTATGCTATTTAAATGAAAACATGGTGGAAATATCTCATACGAAAATTGTTCTTGAAGACAACTTGAAGATAACAGGTTATAAAAGTTTCAGTAACAATGTTGGGTTATGTATAGACAAAATGGTTAAACAAAAGTCAGATATACGGGTTTCAAGTAAACAAAAGTGGCTTCGCGTCTTCTAATATGATAGAGCTTACTACACTAACGAGTTTGGGAAGACCCCACCCAATTATGTGGCCCCTAGTTGAAGAAAGTCGCGAATACGCGCTGGCTGGCTGGCTGGCTAGCTACCAGGAGTTCAGACTAGCATGTAGCAACTTCGCACCGCATTCTAAGTCACTCGCTTAGCCACTCAATTCGCTCAAGAGAGCGAGTGAGTGAGTGACAAAAAGAGAGCAGAGAGCATAAAGCCACCGCCGCCATTTTACCACATCTCGGCCACATCCCACCTCAGCCATTTTACATTTGGTCTACATACTAGAGATGTGCATATTTGTCTCTTTCCAGCAGATCTGTATTCCTATCTGTATTCTGGGCGAATACTCAAAAATAGCAACAAGAACTTCAGCTTGTTTTGAGTTTTTGGTTAATGTAACAAATGCTGTAAACTCTATAACAGTCTTGAACGAAAATTATGTCTGATAATTGATTTTATATTGCAATAAAAACAGACACCAACACCAACTCAAAATCAAAGGTAGATGTCGACACTGTATGATAATGTACGTTACAAACGTACGTTACGCGTTGAGCAGCAATGACCAACAGATGGGGCGAACCAAACTGACATTGAGAGCGTTGGATTGCTGATTGGACAACATACTATCATACATATGAGCACACTGTTATTGCTTATTATTCCATCGATGTGTGGAAGTTGGCGATCGGGTAATTTACCGGGCATTTGGATCAGATTACTAACAATACTAGAGGACTAAACCGCATAACCATTGCTTCAATATTGTTAGGAAGCTAAGATATGTATTCCGGGATCATAATCTCGAAATAGCTGTTTACAAGTTGAACATTAGTTCCTATTTATTAACATTCAGTGAATAGCAGATATAGCTGTTTACAAGTTGAACATTAGTTGGAGATAGAAAAACACCGAAGTAATAATCCAATGATTACGAATAATCACGTTCGTCACCTGAAAGTAAATGAAGGTAAAGTGAAAAAAAAAAAAAAAGTACAATTCCAAACACGTTGCAACATTACTTACCTGATACCTAATACTTACCAACCTTGAATTGTATCCATAAAATTTATCTAGTAGTCATATGTTCACTCGCCAACCATAGAATTGCATCGACACTTCGACAATAGAACACATTTGTTTATTCGTTGCCATGATACGGCCCCATCCCCCCACACACGATTGATAAATACCCGAGACAGCTAGACATAGCATTTCATTAGTTTACCATCAAACCGTTCGAACGTCTTTCTACTTTAGTCCGAAAATTTATATTCGGTCAACCAAGTAAAATAAATAATTATGCTGATTAGGTAAGTACCATATGTGTGTTGATACTGTATGCATACGAATATCTTCCCATTCAAAGGTTGAATTGACCTCAATTTGATCTAGAAGTATCAATGGAGGGCCGATTCGATTACTTCTGGATCACCGGTGGCCATTCCGGGATCACAATCTCAGCCTAAACTCGAACTGGCTGTGTTTTTGCCAGGAGATCATGTTCTCAAGTTAGTCACTACTCTCCCGCTTATCTACGTGTCGAAATCTTCAATGAAAATAATTGACGCAAGATAATTTCCCAATAATTCCTGAAACTAAAACCATACAATATAAAATCAATGTCCCCACCTGCAGAAAACTTGATGCTCTATACAGGTTATCTATTCTATACGGATACGGGATAATTTTCATTCATAGTTCATTCATTTAATTTTAACCCGAAAAGCCGAAAAGTCATTTGCTTTTGCTTCATGCTTGCTCTCACAAGCCCACAAGATTCTCTCGCGTAAAACCCAGGGCCTATCTCTTTCTGTGTGCTCGGCTGATGCCAACATGGCTGCCTATGAGAGATCTGGAAAAATACCACCGCACAGTGTCGACGTCTGGTGGCAACAGATCCAATCAACATCGTTGTGAGGCAAATCACTCTCTAGCAGACTAGCAGGCCCGAAGGCAGTTTTAAATTGTTGAAGATTGAATGAAAATTGTCACTCCATGTTATTTGACTACTTCAAACACGTTTTCCTGACCCTTACCTAACCATTGGTCATTGGTACATTTCGTGCATTTCTACTAGAACTTATCATGATAATGTGTAAAGTCATAATCAGACACAATTTTCGTTGAATTTTTTTTCACAATTTGCAAACAAACGTGCTACCCTATTACATGGAACGCATATTCGATACGGAAAAGTAAATTCTCATTCATAATTTTGATTTTGAAAGGGTGTTCGTTCCACCTGAAAATACATTATCATTCTCGCTGACACAATATGAGACAGCACACGCCGTCACAATGCCGTCAACGCGAAGGCTCGCTCTCACACGCACTCTCCGTTTCAATCCAGCCTCTCAGTGGCACACGATCCAAGGGTGCTCATACACTGTTTGGCCGAAGCCGCGAATATTTGACTCTTTTTGACAGATAAAATTTGAACGTTGATTTGAACGGTCATTCGACACAAAACACGACAGGCACACGACATTCAGTTATTGGATGGCTAAAATATGTTTTCGGTCTGTTCGTCAAACCTGTCGGTACATGTCGGTTCGGTTACCTCAAAGTTACCTCAGTCAACGTTCGATGTTCGATGCCAGTATTGATAGTTGTTGAAGAGTGACAAGCAAAGCCTTAGTGTTCTGTCATTTATCTGGCAAAAAATGTGTAATATTTGAGCCCCGGACAAACAGTGTACGGCCACCTTAAGTTAACTTTTCGCGCTGACACAATGACGAAGCACACGAAGCCCAATGCCGCCAACGCGAATGCTCGCTCTCACACGCACACACGCACAGTGGCACACGATCTAAGGGTGATCATACACTGTTTGGCCGAAGCCAAATATTTGACTCTTTTTGACGGATTAATTTCCAACGTTGATCAAATACATTCGACACGAAACACGACAGGCAAATATTCAGTCATTGGATGGCTAAAATATTGTTTCGGTCCTGTACATGGATTTCAGTCGATGTTCGATGTTTGCCAATATTGAATATGTGACAAACAAAATAGACCTCCGGACAAACAGTGCACGGCCACCTTAACTCTCTCTCTCTCTCTCTCTCTCTCTCTCTCTCTCTCTCTCTCTCTCTCTCTCTCTCACAATACATTCAACCGTACCCGGGATCATATTGAAGAGAGCAACTGCGTTGACCCTTTCCTGCTTCTGCGCACGATACGGTGCTCTACGCCAATCATTCACTGTGAATGTCAGCCGTTTTGTTGTCCGTCTCGTTGGACCATAGACGGAATGCGGCTGATTGCTGATTGCTGATTGCCGATTGCGCAATATATTATTACTCCGTGGCATAGAGTTATGAAAGAAATGATCTCGCGCTGTTTTTACTGGCTTATAAAATTAAAATCATGAATTAACTTAATTAACTTAATTCCGTATCAAATTAGTATGCTATTTAAATGAAAACATGGTGGAAATATCTCATACGAAAATTGTTCTTGAAGACAACTTGAAGATAACAGGTTATAAAAGTTTCAGTAACAATGTTGGGTTATGTATAGACAAAATGGTTAAACAAAAGTCAGATATACGGGTTTCAAGTAAACAAAAGTGGCTTCGCGTCTTCTAATATGATAGAGCTTACTACACTAACGAGTTTGGGAAGACCCCACCCAATTATGTGGCCCCTAGTTGAAGAAAGTCGCGAATACGCGCTGGCTGGCTGGCTGGCTAGCTACCAGGAGTTCAGACTAGCATGTAGCAACTTCGCACCGCATTCTAAGTCACTCGCTTAGCCACTCAATTCGCTCAAGAGAGCGAGTGAGTGAGTGACAAAAAGAGAGCAGAGAGCATAAAGCCACCGCCGCCATTTTACCACATCTCGGCCACATCCCACCTCAGCCATTTTACATTTGGTCTACATACTAGAGATGTGCATATTTGTCTCTTTCCAGCAGATCTGTATTCCTATCTGTATTCTGGGCGAATACTCAAAAATAGCAACAAGAACTTCAGCTTGTTTTGAGTTTTTGGTTAATGTAACAAATGCTGTAAACTCTATAACAGTCTTGAACGAAAATTATGTCTGATAATTGATTTTATATTGCAATAAAAACAGACACCAACACCAACTCAAAATCAAAGGTAGATGTCGACACTGTATGATAATGTACGTTACAAACGTACGTTACGCGTTGAGCAGCAATGACCAACAGATGGGGCGAACCAAACTGACATTGAGAGCGTTGGATTGCTGATTGGACAACATACTATCATACATATGAGCACACTGTTATTGCTTATTATTCCATCGATGTGTGGAAGTTGGCGATCGGGTAATTTACCGGGCATTTGGATCAGATTACTAACAATACTAGAGGACTAAACCGCATAACCATTGCTTCAATATTGTTAGGAAGCTAAGATATGTATTCCGGGATCATAATCTCGAAATAGCTGTTTACAAGTTGAACATTAGTTCCTATTTATTAACATTCAGTGAATAGCAGATATAGCTGTTTACAAGTTGAACATTAGTTGGAGATAGAAAAACACCGAAGTAATAATCCAATGATTACGAATAATCACGTTCGTCACCTGAAAGTAAATGAAGGTAAAGTGAAAAAAAAAAAAAAAGTACAATTCCAAACACGTTGCAACATTACTTACCTGATACCTAATACTTACCAACCTTGAATTGTATCCATAAAATTTATCTAGTAGTCATATGTTCACTCGCCAACCATAGAATTGCATCGACACTTCGACAATAGAACACATTTGTTTATTCGTTGCCATGATACGGCCCCATCCCCCCACACACGATTGATAAATACCCGAGACAGCTAGACATAGCATTTCATTAGTTTACCATCAAACCGTTCGAACGTCTTTCTACTTTAGTCCGAAAATTTATATTCGGTCAACCAAGTAAAATAAATAATTATGCTGATTAGGTAAGTACCATATGTGTGTTGATACTGTATGCATACGAATATCTTCCCATTCAAAGGTTGAATTGACCTCAATTTGATCTAGAAGTATCAATGGAGGGCCGATTCGATTACTTCTGGATCACCGGTGGCCATTCCGGGATCACAATCTCAGCCTAAACTCGAACTGGCTGTGTTTTTGCCAGGAGATCATGT
>NW_026600058.1:0-14040 GCF_029784135.1 Toxorhynchites rutilus septentrionalis
TCATTTGATACCCATATTGATGGAGGTTTGACAAAATATTGGGTTGGGGAAAAAGAAATGTCGTATATTGTCAATATAAGGCAACATTTCAACATATCTTGTTTTGTACTTATCGCATCGGGTCATATTATACGGCTATTTAAAGCAGGAGTACGACTAAAACGTCAAATCCCTCATATTGCCAGTGTACCGAATATTGCTGCGGTTCACTGACATTTTGGTTCTATTAATTACTGTTGTTTACAACTCGGTCCGATTATATAGTCGAATAGTGGCTAACTTTAAACTCCATGTTAAATGTGAACACCTCCATGTGAAACCGAAATATAAAAATCGCTCATGCAGTTAGAATAAAGCAGCGCATTTTTCGTTTTCAATCCTCGTAAATGATATGTTGGTAAACAAATGACGCCATATTGATTTTGATTTTGGGTAGCCTATATTCAATTGATGTCTAACCCCTGATTTAAAGACGACAATCTGTGCTACAAGTGTCGTTTTGACAGTGTTGTGATTGTCCTTTTCAGTCTCAAGTTATAGCGCGTCAAAGATGAAGTCCACCAAGCAAAGAAATATTTTTCGTTTTTACTACCTGCGAGGTAAAACTGTGACGAAGGCGGCCGAAAAAAAATCCGTGTAGTTTATGGACCCGATATTGGAACGATTCGCACATCACAGCGTTGGTTTGATCGATTTCGTTTAGGAGTAGCGGCTGTCGAAGATACATCCCGTACTGGTAGGCCAATCGTCGTGGAAACCGATAAAATCGTTGAAATCATCCAAGTAGACCGGCATGTGAGCACTCGCTCGATTGGCCAGGAACTGGGTATAGACCATAAAACCGTTTGGAACCGTTTTCATAAGATTGGATTCCAAAAAAAAGCTGGATGTATGGGTGCCACACGAGTTAACGCAAAAAAATCTTTTAGACCGAATCAACGCCTGCGATGCACTGCTGAAACGGAACGAACTCGACCCATTTTTGAAGAAGATGGTGACTGGTGATGAACAGTGGATCACGTACGACAACCTGAAGCGAAAAAAGTCGTGGTCGAAGCGCGGTGAGCCGGCCCAAACCATCGCCAAGCCCGGATTGACGGCCAGGAAGGTTTTGCTGTGTGTTTGGTGGGATTGAAAGGGAATCATCCACTATGAGCTGCTCAACTATGGCCAGACCCTCGACTCGGTTCTCTACTGTGAGCAGCCTGTCCGTTTGAAGCTGGCGATTGACCAGAAACGGGCAGAAATGATCAATAGGAATGGTGTTGTTTTCACCAGGACAACACTTGGCCTCACACATCTTTGATGACCCGCCAAAAGCTACGGGAGCTCGGATGGGATGTCCTATTGCACCCACCGTATAGTTCGGACCTGGCTCCAAGTGATTATCATCTCTTCCGGTCCATGCAAAACGCTCTTGGTGATACTAAGTTAGCCACAAAAGAGGCTAGTGAAAACTGACTGTCTGAGTTTTTTTTTGCAAATAAGGAGGGGGGTTTTATAAGGGGGGGATAATGAAGTTGCCTTCTAAATGGCAACAAGTTTACGAAACGGTGCATATTTGACATAAATTGGATAATTTTAAGTATGTTAAATAAAGCGTCAAATTTCGATCAGAAATACGACATTTCTTTTTCCCCGACGCTATATGTAATCCGCCATTTTGTAGCGGCCGTCATCTTGGATTTTCAAGATTAAGAATATGCAGTTTTATAATGACTGCAGAGATAAAGGTGTTACAAAGTTACAAAGTTACAAAGTTACAAAGTTACAAAGTTACAAAGTTACAAAGTTACAAAGTTACAAAGTTACAAAGTTACAAAGTTACAAAGTTACAAAGTTACAAAGTTACAAAGTTACAAAGTTACAAAGTTACAAAGTTACAAAGTTACAAAGTTACAAAGTTACAAAGTTACAAAGTTACAAAGTTACAAAGTTACAAAGTTACAAAGTTACAAAGTTACAAAGTTACAAAGTTACAAAGTTACAAAGTTACAAAGTTACAAAGTTACAAAGTTACAAAGTTACAAAGTTACAAAGTTACAAAGTTACAAAGTTACAAAGTTACAAAGTTACAAAGTTACAAAGTTACAAAGTTACAAAGTTACAAAGTTACAAAGTTACAAAGTTACAAAGTTACAAAGTTACAAAGTTACAAAGTTACAAAGTTACAAAGTTACAAAGTTACAAAGTTACAAAGTTACAAAGTTACAAAGTTACAAAGTTACAAAGATACAAAGTTACAAAGTTACAAAGATACAAAGTTACAAAGTTACAAAGTTACAAAGTTACAAATGGGTCAAGCAAAATAAATCCAATTAAAAACATTATTCGTCTGCTTTATGTTATGTCCACCCTGTGGGCCGGAATCCATGCGGATAAATGTAAGATAATATAAGAAGGAAGCATCTTCCAACAAAATTATTACGGCACTTAACATTACAACAATCATGAAGGTTTTTCCAAACCTTCGTGTGACACATAATTTACGCGTAAACCGTTTATGGCTACACATTAGCGAATGAACTAATATTACGCTGCAGAGTACAATTAAATTTCTGGTGGTAAGATTATGACGTGGCTCATTCGACCATTTTCAACTGGGAAAATTCAATGTTACATAACATTTCGTTGGTGCGTTTGTTTGTTTATTAGTTACATAACATTGAGACTCCTAGTTGATACTCAGAGAATTTTGTAAACCCTTTGTAAATGTCGTTATCATCTATATAATATGGACGATACAAAAAATGGATAATACATCTTCAAATATACCTTAAACAATAACCAAAATGCCCGAACATTACATTTTATTCCTAACAACCAAAAAAAAAATCACGAACAATCATTATTTTTCGAAGCCATCAATTGGCCAGATAAAATTTCAGGAAAACAAGAGTTAGATAACATTTGTTAGAAATTGGAACACCCCAATTTGGATTGTTCTTTTCATCGAATAATTATTGCTTATCGAAATTGTGTTCCTCCACTCTTCCTGGAAGAATAAACATACCTATATATACAGTTGTGTTCAAAATAATGGCAGTGCTGATTTAAAATCTGAAATAAGATAATAATTTGTAATTAACGCTTTGCTCCGAATTTTCTTCATAGTGTATTTTGAACAGAATTTCAATAGAAGAAGTGTATGGTATTGGTGGCAAGATTTCATTTTATTATTCAATAAAATAATCATTTGTTCAAAAAAGTTAGTGTTCAAAAAAATAGCAGTACTTCAGTCAACACCAGGAAAACATGATTAAAATGATGAAAGATTTCTAAGTTGCTCTGTAACATGATTATCCACCTTAGTACTTTGTAGCGTAGCCATTATTCTTAATAACAGCAGCACGCCGTTTCGGCATAGAGTCCACAAGTGCTTGGCAGCGAGAATCAGGTATTGCAGCCCACGAATCACGAATTACAGACCATAATTCTACCACATTTTTTGGTCTGGCTTCAGACTGTAACAGTGCTCACAGTTAAATATAGTTCATCTTTGATCTTATTAGAAGACAAAGTTGGATCAGTCCGTGGCATCTTGATGATTCTTCGATCAATTCTTTCAGAAGTGCAACGTTTCCGGCCACGAGTTTCCAACTTGTCTTATCATTTTGGCCGAGCACCCCACTGTTTGCTGTACTTGTCTGTAAGTTTTGCCTTGATTTATCAACGTTTTGATAAAATTGCGCTGCTCCTCAGAGCAATGTTTTCCGCGACCCATTTTCTGCAATACAAACAAAACAAACATATTTTCTTGTACATATATTTTTTTTTATTTATTTATTTATCCAGTCTTCGCCAAGAAATTGTCGGACAGACTAAAATTCAATTATTGAATCCTTATAATAAACGCATTTCTGGACATATCGAATTCAAACAAGTAATACACTTCATTGAACCGTTGGCAACAAACATCCAAAGGATTATTTTTTCCATACAGAGTACGATGCGCTGCTTGCCGGAAGAAAACAAATTGTCTGGCTGGAGCGTTGATTCGAAGCTTCCCCAGAACTTCTGCACAGTCAAGATTGTTGCTAAGAAAATCGAAAACCAGCAGTCTCTGGAGAAACTCAAGTCGTTGTTGCAGTGTCGGTAAATGAATCAGTGCGTAGCGTTCTTCATATGAGGTCAGATGTTGGTCGCTGCGCCACGGGAGATGACGAAGAGCATATCGGATGAAAGTTTTCTGCACACGTTCCAGGCGAGCAATGTGAACAGCGTGGTATGGGGCCCAAACAGTTACACCGTATTCTAATATACTGCGTACGAGAAACACGTGCAACGCTTTGAGGCAATAAACATCTGTAAATGCCTGAGTGTGGCGTCAAATGAATCCGAGAACGGTAAAAGCCTTAGCGGTAACGGTTACAATATGCTCCGTAAATTTTAGTTTGTTGTCAAGCACGATACCTAGATCTTTGACGGCTGCAACTCTGTCCACTTCGATCGATCCCATCGTATATTCAAAAGTAATTGGTGAGCAAAGCCGCGAAAATGTTATCGCGTGACATTTTCTGATGTTCACTTCCATGCCATTTATTAAGCACCAGTCCAGCAGAGCATCTAGATCCATTTGAAGAGCACAACAGTCCATAAATGATGTTACTACTCGAAACAATTTCAGGTCATCTGCATACATCAACTTAGGCGATTTAAGAACAGCGCAAATATCGTGAATGAAGAGTACGAATAAAAGTGGACCTAAGTGACTGCCTTGCGGCACGCCAGAGGTAACATAAAAGGGCGATGAAACAGACGAGCCAATCCGTACGTGTGCACTACGATCAGTCAGATACGAATTTATCCAATTGGTTAACCAAAGTGGAAACCCGTAGCGCTTCAGCTTTTCCACCGCAAGGGCGTGAGGAACGCGGTCGAAAGCTTTCGAAAAGTCAACGTAAATGGCGTCAACCTGCTGTCTTTTCTCAATTTTTTCAATCAGCAGAGACACGTAGCTCATGAGGTTTGTCGTAGTAGACCGTTTTTTAACAAACCCATGTTGTTCGTTTGCGATAATGTGCTGAACAGATGGGTAAATGAGATCCAGTAGCATACTTTCAAAAATTTTCGGCATGCAGAAATTTTGTCGTTCAAGTCAACAAAGTTACATTGCCTGAAGTCGTAATATTGTTCCTCCTCATCTATATCCACACGTGTCAGATTGTAAACGGCTAGCTTGACAGTAAAAGACTTGTGGTGGCGATCTACATTCATTAACGGCATGAGGAGGCTCGAAGATTTCGCAGCGCGTTATGTCATTAATAAAAACCAGGTCTAATATTCTCCCATTGTCATTCATCAGTTGGTTTACTTGTTGTAGCCCGGCTGAAAGAATCGATTCAACCAGTGTAATCTCCTGCTCAGATGATGCATTTGCAGGAATGAAACTTCCAATATCCTCATCGAAGCCCCCGTGTAGCAGTGGCAAATTATAATCGCCGAATACCACTATCCTGTCTTTGTCCCTTATACGGTTGCAAATGCGTGAACACAGGCACTGTGTCGTTCATAATCTATCGGTTCAATATTAGGAGGCAGATATATTGCACACACTAATAACGGGTGTTAAATAAAAATTTGAATTTTTTCAATACCTTTCAGTAACTCAAATAAAGAGCGTAAAATTTTCTTTCTCCAAGAAAATTACTCTTTGGGCTCCCTAAAAACAGTAGGTGTGATTGGTTTTGCTAGTTTGAATTTAGTCAAAGCAAAGATGGCGTCGAAACAGCACGTGCTCCGCGAACGCATTGTACGGTTCTACGAAACGCATTTCCAGCAAGGAAAAAAGTTCACGGTGACAAATTTTAAGGAAATAAAATGTACCTGTCAGTACGGTATATCGTATCCTGGGTTCCCTGAACGTAGAGCGGAAGGTCGGAAGTGGTCGTCTGGTGACGATAATGACGAAGAAGAGGAAGACATCGTTAGAGAAGCTGTTTGACAACAAGGACGCAACCAGCCTGCGTGACGCCGGTCGGAAATATGGCTTCTCCCACGTATTGATCCATCGGACCCTCAAGATGGGAGGAATCGTCTGCAGGAAGAAGACGAGGTCGCCGGAGTACACGGAGGAGCAGATTGAGACGGTTAAATCACAGTGTCGGCGGATGACTAAAAAATACCGCGGGACGTCTTTCGTTCTGGACGACGAAAGTCATTTTCCGCTGTCCAAA
This sequence comes from Toxorhynchites rutilus septentrionalis, assembly GCF_029784135.1. Lineage (NCBI taxonomy): Eukaryota > Metazoa > Arthropoda > Insecta > Diptera > Culicidae > Toxorhynchites > Toxorhynchites rutilus. Next base: position 6,177 of record NW_026600058.1, read on the forward strand.
ACGCATATTCCAGGAAATGATAATTACTACTCCAGCGACAAGTCATCCACACCGCCTGAAGTGAAATACAAGTTCAAGCACAAGTTTGAAAAAAAGGTTATGTTGTACATCGCCATTTCCGACCGGGGCATTTCAAAGCCTTGGTTTAAGCCGAGCGGTCTGGCAATCAACCAACAAATCTATCGAGAAGAGTGCCTCGATAAAATCCTGCTGCCGTTCCTGAACGAGCATCACACGGATGGGAAGTACGTCTTCTGGCCGGACAAGGCGTCTTCCCATTACGCCAAGAAGACGCTGGCGTATCTTGAGGAGAAAAAGATACCGTTCGTGCCGAAAGCTCGTAACCCAACAAACATGCCCCAGTGCCGCCCAATAGAGGATTTCTTTGGCTCACTCAGTGCCATAGTGTATAAAAACAATTGGCGGGCCAAGGACACGAAGCAACTGACTACAAGAATCCGGAATTGTATCCGGAAAATGGACGTAAGTGCCGTACAACGTTCTTGTGAGAGCATCGCAACAAAGTTGCGTCGAACAGCAGACCACGGCCCTTACTCAAACGTTCACTGATATTTTTTTGAAGAAAATACATTATGTTATTAATAAAAAAATACTGAAATCGATGAAAAAAACAGGAGGTGGGTTATATCTATGGTATAACCGCAAGGGTGACGTAGGACTATCGTTGATTTAGAGATCATTTGTATGAAGTTGAATCTGAATTCATTCTGAATGAATGAATATTTGGAGAACTTCGAAAACGGGAGCGTTACGTTGGAGGCACAAGGTTTTATGCATCCAATATTGGATACGGAAATATCCTACTGATGGGGAAGAATAATCTTCAGAAGCTATCCTGTTGATTGCGATTGATTGAAAAATCACAAAGCCTAATGTATTTGGTCACAGTGTTACATGGATAGAAAACATTAAAATAAACTCTTTCATATGAATGTAATTTTAAATTCCCAGAGGAACTGGCAGATTATTTTCAGTAACGATTAGATATTTCCACATTTTCCTCGATACTGGAAGCCCACCAGTGGTTAATGCTAACTCGAAAACCATCTGTTAATAGCACTTGATAGAAACAGATTTGGTCACAGTGTTACATGGATAGAAAACATTCAAATAAACTCTTTCACATGAATGTATTTTTAAATTCCTAGAGGAACTGGCAGATTATTTTCCGGATCTTTCTCGATCCAAACGGAAAGAATTCCGTGTGTGTATGTGTGTGTGTGTAGCGGCTGCTTCGAGATCTTCCCGGGGAATCGTATGTAGCATCACTCTGCTCCTGATGGATTCCCTTCTGGCCTAAGGTGCACAAACAGGCTCTTGGTGACACCGTTCATCCGCGCTTTCATGATAAATGAAGAGCTTCACCACAACAGCGACAACATGCTCCAATCGCTGTTCAATTAGAACTGAGTGGATTTCCGAGCGGCACTCGCTTATATACCGATTGGTGATTTCAATAGCCTATTTTGAAAGCAAATTTAAGACTATTGAAACAAGTTTTTGGATCAGAAAGTAACAAGTATAGAACGCGTAGACATTTTATCTTTCGAATGAAGTGTTTATCATACCATTTCGTTCAGTTGTTTAGGAGCTATTAACACTCAAAATCTCGGTCTCCGGCGTAACCCTTTCGTTTTCGAAACTTTGATTTTACACCCCGGTATAGAAATGAAAGACGTAGTCCTACGTCAAAAATTTTTTTTTATATGTGATTGAAAAAATTCTCATTTTTTATTTAACGCCCGTTAGATCACTGTTGTCATCAGTAACACGAACAATGATTTGCTCTAGCTGACTGCCATCATCGACGTGCACAACATGCAAGTGCCTTTTTACTCTGATCAATACTCCACCACCACGTCGAAAGCGACTTGTGGCAGGGGAACGATCGCAACGATATATCACATAATCATCGGCAGCGTTGCCAATGTTCCAGTTTAAACTGGATTCTTCCAGTTTTTTTACTCGATCCAGTCAAACAGTTAAACCCTAAAATCTTCCAGTTTTTTCAAATATTATCCAGTTTTATCCAGTTTTTTATATGTGTGCTTCAGTCTTACCCATTTTATGTAAAATCAATTCAAAATCTATAAACAATATCCCTCACTTACCCTTCCTATCCATGGCCCAACTTAGTTTTTTTTTACATTTATCGTTCGTTCGATCCAATTTGCGTTTACCTTGGATTGGTCTTTCTTTTATTTTACACTCAACCCAGTATTATTGTTTTCTTGTTTACACTTCTAAATTTCTAGGTCCTCCTAGTTGAGACTAATTGAACTACAATTTCAACTAGCAATGTTCATAGTCTTACCCAAATAGGTCCACAGAGCCCGTGTGCTATGCTGGCTTTGATTTTATATAATCATCAAATGTTATAGGCCCTCCATATCATTTTAAATTTCAGAAGACCTTAGTGTCAATGAGTTCCATTGACTTTGATTGATATGAACATAAAACCCAAGTAATCTTGTCCCCGTTTACATCAATGGAATATTAGTTTTTAATGGTCTCTCAAAGGATTTTTAATTCTAAATAGCATTAATATTACGCATGATCTAAACTCTCCTATTTGATGTATTTTTCCAAAAAAATGCAGGCTTTGCATAAAATACATAAGCACTATAGTGTTTATTTAGCAAGTATGTATACTACGGATATTTTTCCAAAAGTATATTCTCGACCAGGAGGAAATACTTAAGGATTTCTCATTTTGATCTTGATACCCAAATTTAGTTTGGACAAGTCTGATATTAAAGTAAAATATTAAAGAATAAAATCAAAATTGGAATTTTATAATTTCAATACCACAGTAACACTGGAGCAGTGTTGCTTGGTATTGAATGTGCTCTTTTTAGAATTGAAATAATATTATGGAACCCAATGAAAAAATATTCTAGAATTTTTATACATAGATCATACATTAGTGCAGAAAAATGAACAGGATTTGTGTTGAATTCCGTATCCCTATGCACCTCAATTAATCTGGACATGACATGTCATGAAGAACATGATGGACATGAAGCGAAAAATACGATATTTTTCAAGTTTTACCCAAATGAAACCGTATTTTCTAGAAAGAAAGATCCTCAAATATTGTTTTACAGTTACTTATATGATTAATAAATTTTGTATTTCGTCGTTTTATGAACTGCATATGAATACGACACGAAGCTTCAAAGAAGATGATATTTCTCAATCATGGGAATGGGTTAAAAATCGTTAAAATGCAATCTTTTGAAAATAAAACGGTTTTACAGGATCCAGTTTTCTTCCAGTTTTTTAAATAGCGATCTTCCAGTTTTTTGAAAATTATTATTGGCAACCCTAATCATCGGTCAACTCTGTATCCAATGTAAGTTCGTTAAGCCAAGTTTCAGTAAATACTAAAGGGTGTGTCACATCAAATTGCATCACGGGAAAAACGCTGTAGAAATTCGCCCAGTAGACCGATCCTTTTGAAAATTTTAGACAGTAAAATAAAAACTATTAAACAACTTTTGGCATTTTCTTATTATTCATACTTCGAGCCCAAGCCCGTATGCTCGCACCTTCCTCTTTACCCCGTCCATAAGGTTCTGTACAACGTCAGGTTGTAGTTTTTTTGAACAGAAATCCATTTTCTCTTGAAGTCCGCCTCCGATTTGACAACTTTTGGGTTCTTCCGGAGGGCCTGCTTCATAATCGCCCAATATTTCTCTATTGGGCGAAGCTCCGGCGCGTTGGGCGGGTTCATTTCCTTTGGCACGAAGGTGACCCCGTTGGCTTCGTACCAGTCCAACACGTCCTTTGAATAGTGGCACGAAGCGAGATCCGGCCAGAAGATGGTCGGGCCCTCGTGCTGCTTCAATAGTGGTAGTAAGCGCTTCTGTAGGCACTCCTTAAGGTAAACCTGCCCGTTTACCGTGCCGGTCATCACGAAGGGGGCGCTCCGCTTTCCGCAAGAGCAGATCGCTTGCCACACCATGCACTTTTTGGCAAACTTGGATAGTTTCTGCTTGCGAATCTCCTCCGGAACGCTGAATTTGTCCTCTGCGGAGAAGAACAACAGGCCCGGCAGCTGACGAAAGTCCGCTTTGACGTAGGTTTCGTCGTCCATTACCAGGCAATGCGGCTTCGTCAGCATTTCGGTGTACAGCTTCCGGGCTCGCGTCTTCCCCACCATGTTTTGCCTTTCGTCGCGGTTAGGAGCCTTCTGAACCTTGTATGTACGCAGGACCTCCCGCTGCTTGGTCCGCTGGACGAATGAACTTGACAAATTCAGCTTATTGGCGACATCCCGGACCGAACTTCTCGGATCACGTCTAAACTGCTTAACTACGCGCTTGTGATCTTTTTCACTGACGGAGCATCCATTTTTGCCGTTCTTCACCTTCCGGTCGATGGTTAGGTTCTCGAAGTATCGTTTTAGTACTCTGCTGACCGTGGATTGGACGATTCCCAGCATCTTACCGATGTACCGATGTGACAACTCCGGATTCTCGAAATGAGTGCAAAGGATTAATTCACGACGCTCTTTTTCGTTCGACGACATTTTTCCAAATTTACGAAAATTGACAGTGAAGCATGGCCAACGTGATCTATACACTCTTATCTGATTAAAAGCGAAAGCTGAAGATATAATTCCTAAAAATGAAATTTCTACAGCGTTTTTTCCGTGATGCAATTTGATGTGACACACCCTTTACGATGTCGTAGTCGCAAATAGAGAGAGCCTTGTGAAGTTCGCTGAGTTTGGTGCGAAGGCCACGCACATTTTGGTAGTACAGCGTGAATGAAAATAGTACGGGTCGATTCGGTGGGCAGTTTGGAACGTAAACAGATAGATCGGTACGTGATGACGAATTTTTCATAACAATCTCGTCATCTTTCGGGAGTGCGGATAAGTGTGGACAGCGTAGTAAAAGAAAATCATCACTGTCGGAATTGAAATGGACTTCGACTTTGGAGACCAAACTCCCGGAAGGTGATTCCTTTTTGCCATTTTTTTTTATCCCATCCATTTATTAGGCTCATTTAGCAATTCAGCTGTCACAGAGCCGAATTTATTCGTATACATTTTTATGTTAAGATAAGTATTGTTGTATATTACACAGTAGCCATTTTTTTTGGCTTATGATTCCTATCCATCGATAAACATTTGTTTTTTTATCTATAACACAGTAGCTGTTTAGGCCTAAGAATATTCCATCGATCGATACACAACACATGCCGAGTATTCCAATTCTATCGATACACAACACATGCCGCCTTTTTCAGCGTTAGAATATTCCTATTGTTCGAATGTTCACAGTTGGACTATTCACAACGGGACTGTTGATATGAGGCTTCCATTGCTGTGTTAGAATTAGCACCAAATATCGATGCAGCAGATCGTAATGTGAGCGGTAAGGGACTGGGATTACCGACATATGATGATTGTTGCGTGGACGTCGTAGCTAGAATAACACACAAAGATGGTCAGTTGAGGGGCCCTGAGTTATTAGCTCATGATCGTTCGCTTAGTAGCGGACACGCAACCAATTAGGCTACGAAGACCCCCTCCTTTTTGCCATGATGCGGGCGATAATGCGGCGTCTTGCGAACTCGAAACAACACCGACCTTGAACGAAACAAAAGTAAGTTCGTCAAGATTTTTACCTTTAGGAACTAACTTTCGAACGCAGTGTTTGGATTTCGATCAAAATCGAATGATACACAATGTGTCATGCAAGTAAACTCTCACGAACATATAACCAAATATGAGAGGATCATTCAGATACTTGTATGAATGTCAGCAATCACTTTTGTAACATTTAGTGATTAAACTAAGAGAGGAACGAAGACTGTTGTTTGCATATTCGAGCTGTATCAAACATGGCACACTATTTTCGAAGCCTGCATGCAAGTTTGAACCGCATATATCGTCCCATTTTACTATAGCGAAACCCACTGCACAGACAAGTGCAAAGCAATAAATGATACAAGAAAAATTACGTCATCATTACGTCGCCATTTGCGGAGAGCAGCGAATGGGAAAAGAGATAAAACGCGAGAGTTTTTGCTTCTCACTGGAGCGGTGTTGCTAGTAAAACTATGCGGTCTATATGAATATACACATTTCAAGGGATAGCGGCGTTAAAAATGGAAAATATATTCTGACTGCCCTTCCCTTAGCCTCTATCGAGCTAAATAATCATATAGTTTGCACTCTCTGAGACTTAAAAATCAGGATCTGCTACATTAGCTGAATATGAATCTTTCGCTTTGCGTTGTCCGTACGATCCTGCTGTTTCATGATGCATGGAGAGGTCGGTATGCATATGTTAGAGGCAAAGAAGAAAATAAGCTTTCTGCACCGAAAGCGTATATGATAGCTTTGCTTGCATGCTGGTGTGCCATGAAGTGCGAGCCGATGCAGAGTTGTCTCGTTCTCTTTTGTGTCGTGATTTGCAGCACATAACAACAATAGAATAACGCTGGGGGAAATGTTTCCTGAAAGATCATATTTGAACGAACGAAAGCGATTTTGACGTAGGACTACGTCTTTCATTTCTATACCGGGGTGTAAAATCAAAGTTTCGAAAACGAAAGCGTTACGCCGGAGACCGAGATTTTGAGCGTTAATAGCTCCTAAACAACTGAACGAAATGGTATGATAAACACTTCATTCGAAAGATAAAATGTCCACGCGTTCTATACTTGTTACTTTCTGATCCAAAAACTTGTTTCAATAGTCTTAAATTTGCTTTCAAAACAAGCTATTGAAATCACTAATCGGTATATAAGCGAGCGCCGCTCGAAAATCCACTCAGTTCTAATTGAACAGCGATTGGAGCATGTTGTCGCTGTTGTGGTGAAGCTCTTCATTTATCATGAAAGCGCGGATGAACGGTGTCACCAAGAGCCTGTTTGTGCACCTTAGGCCAGAAGGGAATCCATCAGGAGGAGAGTGATGCCTCAAACGGTTCCCCGGGAAGATCTCGAAGCAGCCGCTACACACACACACACACACACACACACACACACACACACACATACACGCGCGGAATTCTTTCCGTATGGATGCCATTCAGCATCGAGAAATATCCGGAAAATAATCTTCCAGTTCCTCTGGGGATTTAAAAATACATTTATTTGAAAGAGTTTATTTGAATGTTTTCTATCCATGTAACACTGTGACCAAATATGTTTCAATCAAGTGCTATTAACAGATGGTTATCGAGTTAGCATAAACCACTGGTGGGCTTCCAGTATCGAGGAAAATGTGGAAATATCCAATCGTTACTGAAAATAATCTGCCAGTTCCTCTGGGAATTTATAATTACAATCATGTGAAAGAGTTTATTTCAATGTTTTCTATCCATGTAACACTGTGACCAAATACATTTGGTTTTGTGATTTTTCAATCAATCGCAATTAACAGGATAGCTTCTGAAGATTATTCTTCCCCATCAGTAGGATATTTCCGTATCCAATATTGGATCCATAAAACCTTGTGCCTCCAACGTAACGCTCTCGTTTTCGAAGTTCTCCAAATATACATTCATTCAGAATGAATTCAGATTCAACTTCAAACAAATGATCTCTAAATCAACGATAGTCCTACGTCACCCTTGCGGTTATACCATAGATATAACCCACTTCCTGTTTTTTTCAATGAGTGGATCATTTGGCAAACACTGTTCGAACGTCAACGGTCTCGTTTGTGTTCAAGTTTTTTTTCACAAGCTCACGAATATTATCCTCTGTTGCTTTGGGGTCGAAACCAGATAAGTACAGCCAAAACAAATCAGCTCTCTCCGGGCGCACCGCTAGTGGTACTATCACAGCAGAATCTGGTCTGGTTCCAGCAATGACTTCA
>NW_026600059.1:0-13836 GCF_029784135.1 Toxorhynchites rutilus septentrionalis
GAACTCTAGGAAGGAATTGTGCGATTTAGGGCTGTCTTTATTCTATCATATTTTCTGTATAAAACATTTATTCAATGTAACGGAGAAACATGTTATTTAAAAGTGGTTGAAAAATCTTGAACGAGAATTGTGTCTGAAAATAATCTGATATTATAATGATGAGTTTTGTTAGAAATACTAGGAATTTTGTAGTAAAAAGTAAATTCAACGGAGACGAATAGATCAATCAATGAACAGTTCTGCGATTGGACCCATGAACTTGCTCATAGTAAGAAAACGTGAATGTTTGAAGGTATTGATAACAAAAAACAAATTTTGGGCGAGAAGAAGTTTGCCGGGTCAGCTAGTAAGATATAAATTAGTTTAAAGCTTAAACCTTCAGTTCTTGGAATATTGTAGGAATATATTAATATCTTAGTGTGGACAAAAATACCGGGAGGAAGTAAAAAGCCGATAGTAGCCGATTGTAGGATATTTCAATCGGAGATATTTTCATTTGGATGAAAAATACCTTCTTCGTGTTTGTTGATGAACAATTTATTTCCACACATTTGTGGGGATGCGAATTGCAAGGAATGATGATACTCAACCACTTCGCATTCCCACATAAACACACACACACACACACACTCTTTTTACCCACAAACTCATCAAAATGAAAGTTATCAATCGTTCATTCTGATGGTACGCTTAGCATCTTGGACTTGTGGTACAATTTGCAATGAAGTGCTCCCTCCCCTAATTTACGTCAAACTACGATCGATCGGTTAAAAAAAAGGCTCAACGTATCAATATGAAACATTCACGGGAGTTTTGGGGATGCACTGCTGGGCTAAAGATTTATCTGGAAACAACTTACAGCAATACTTGCACTGTTACTTAAGGTTTTGTAAAACACGACAAAAAGACCTTTCTTTGGCACTTTTTGTAAAGAATTCTGTGGAGTTTTCGAAACTGCCATTCAATTTGCCGTGCGATCATTATTTATTAAATGTCATCATCATCAAACACGAAGGGGAAATTTTTTATTCGAATAAAAATATATCTGTATTGAATTATCCTATAGAAATGTTCTAGGGAACAATCTAAAGCTGATTGATATAGTTAAATGCATTTGCTTCTGATTTAGTTGATAAAAAATTATGTTATTCCGCAAAATATTTGGAAAAAAAAGAAAGAAATTATTTGTTCTTCCCTGAATGTTTCATCATTATAACATCTACACACGTCAAGGTAAAAATATGTTCGTAAGATATACCAAAAGCTGATAGCTTAAGCTTCAAAATGATGTACATCCCATTACCTAAATAGAATGTTTCGAAAGCTTGTTTTCGACATTCAAAAGTAGTGAAATAAGATCCGCATGGTGGTGTATGAATTCGAATTTTAGTCACTGTAAATCATAAATTACTTCCGAAACAACGATTTACCAATGAAACTACATCCTCTCTCTCTAAACTAATAATTCGAGCATTTTCATCGATAAAAATGTTGAAGCTATTCATCGGAATGAATCTGCCACTGTCGGCCAGATGGCAGCACAGTCTCGTGGCGGTATGTTCCCATGAACATTCATATCGTTGCTCGTTAACCCATTAACGACCAAGTAGTAAACATTATTTTTTTGACGAAAGCCATTGGTGTAATTTTTATTATTGACGCTAAAGAAACCCCAATGTTCAAGAAATATTTTTTTCCCATCTCTCGTTGCCCGGGAAATGGCTGTTCGAAAAATCGAACATTGGCCCAAACCCGCACTTTTTTTTTACAAGTACAAACATACTGCGAACTAAAAGTCACTTCAATTAGCAAGTATGCGGCAATCATAAATGCATTGATTTTACATTTTGGGAGCACATGAGAATGAAAGTCTCTAAGTATAAGCCTTGATCCTTTCAATTCTAAGTAATAAGACTTATATTAATTTATTTATGGTGAGATGCAACATTTCTTATTTTATGTACTTTTAACATATTACCGGCAGGCATTTTTTTGTCAAACGAAAGTTAGTGCTGTTATATTTATCATTGACCGTGGAGAAATGTCAATGCTTAAGAATTATTTCTTTCCGATTATCCATTTCTCGAAAAATCGAACATTTCCCAAAAACCTACAAAGTACAAAAACGCTGCGAAAAAACAATGGCATTGAGTTTGAGAGGTTATTATTCAGTTGGATAGAATCGTCACTTAGGATTACATCATCGATGAGACCGCCCACCGGATCCCGCGGAAGAATATTGACACCAGAAGTCCCTTTAGAATCCTCGTTACACGTAATGAAAATTTCCTTTAGATCCTCCAGACACGAAATTCTACGGACTCCTAAGGTTATTATGCACTAGAAATCATTTCTTAATTAATCAATACTTGCAAACATTCACATTTGGGAATGCAAAAATTAATTAAAAAACTTTCCGTCTTCCAAAGTGAACAAACCAGAATACGCTGGGTAGGTTAGATGTGTTGATATTAATTCAGCAGAAAAAAAAAAGATCGTTTTGGCCATCGTTCGATTTTTCGAACACTCAATTTTCCTGGCTGTTATTTCCCTGCAGGAGAATCAATCGAATGATTTTTGCCCTGCAATACAATGTGTATTCTTTTATCAAAGTAGTACTGTAGGAAAATTTTCATATCTTTGTATTTTATTGGGGGTTTTTATTTGAATTTGAAACACCTTCCATACATGCTTGCTTTAAATCGAACTTACTGCTCAATAAAGTTGTACAAAACTGAATAAAATTGATGGTAAGTGGTAGCTAACAAATTCAGCTATCTTTTGAATGAAAAACATTACCATTTGGGTGATTCCCAAAGACATGAAAAATTATCAAAGATGCTGTTCGATTTTTCGACCGCTTGGCCTAAAATGGGTTAATGGCACATCGTCGTCGAAAAGTTCGAAAGATGTAGGGGAAGATGGGGTAAAATTGCCACTCACTAGATTATTGAAATAATCCACTATTGGACAATGGTAATATATTATTTTAGTGTATTGCATTACCCTCAATTATGTATACCCATTTTGGCGTGTGCGTATAGATGAAACGTTATGATAAAACAACAAAAAATAACTTTTCAGATGGCGACGAGCACCGATTTGTTATTTTGCTCGTTAAAAATTTAGTGGTGAATGTGTACATGTCTCGTTAAACCAATTATAGTAAACACACAGGTCTGTTAAGGTGTGTATGGTGTCGGTATTTGAAGTATCAAATGCACTTCAAGTGAAATATTATGCTAGCGTTCCCAGCTCGAGGGGAAACATAAAACACAAAACGAGCAGAATAAGCAACCTTTGTTGTTTCAGGCACAGAAAGATTCTAAGAGTTTTCCTCAGAGGCGATGCAATACTCATACGCTAGCAACAGCTTACTTACTATGCAAGGTTTACTTCGCAAATATTCTCTTTTCGCAATCCTCCTTCGTTGTTTCTATTCTTCTTATTCTTCTTCTTCCTCTTTTCCTTTGTTTATACGAATGCCGCAATTGGACTTTATTATTGAAATAAAAAAAAACTGGCAAAATACGGACATGATATTCTAAACATGGACGTACATTTGTATAGGATCTCAGAGATCCAGCTAGAAATGAAGCTATCTAAGAACGTGTAGCTTTGTTTGTGTAAATCCGATAGAAAGGTAGGTACATTTTGAGATATAAAAGTTTTTCTGTGTAGCATGTCATTGAGATCCAATCGCTACTAGTACACAGATGGCACTACTATGTGTTTTTTTTCCATGAATTTTATCGCTTCAACCACAGACAATAAATGGTAGCAGATAAACAACTTATTGAGATATTTGAAGCATTCAGAACTAGAAGTGTTTAAACTCAGAGTAATAGAAAAAAAAATGTTAAAATAAGGGTACAATTGCATTGATTGTTTTCTAATGGACAGTGCCAAATGGAGTATAATTTGCACAGTGCGTCAATTGAGTTATGGGATTGATAGTGGAAATGAACTATTATAAATAAATTACAGTCAACTCTCCCTAACTCGATGTTCTGTTTTCGATATGTTCCCTAACTCGATGGGTTTCATGGCACCTTTGATTGATTTTACAAGCATTCTTCTTCCTAACTTTCTAACTAGATGGTCCCCTGGATATCGAGTTAGGGAGAGTTGGCTGTATTTTTTTTTTTTTATTTCATTACATAACTTCGATCGATTGAATAGTTATTTAAATGTCCGCGTTTGAATCACTATGATGACTGGAGCCCAGTGGTGGAAAAAATTATAGAGGCATCGTTTTTTTATATATAAGTGTTACTATCTGCCTGAGCGTTTTATTCATAAATCGATGATAGTTTAAGAATAACGGAACATAATGGGAAAACATTGTGGAAATAATTTTTAAAGAACTTTTTTGACGTAGGACTACGTCTTTCATTTCTATACCGGGGTGTAAAACCAAAGTTTCGAGAACGAAAACGTTACGCTGGAGACCGAGATTTTGAGCGTTAATAGCTCTTAAACAACTGAACGAAATGGTATGATAAACACTTCATTTGAAAGATAAAATGTCTACGCGTCATATACTTGTTACTTTTTCATCCAAAAACTTGTTTCAATAGTCTTAAAATTGCTTTCAAAACAGGCTATTGAAATCACCAATCGGTATATAAGCGAGCGCCGCTCGTAAACCCACTCAGTTATGATTAAACAGCGATTGGAGCATGTTGTCGCTGTTGTTGTGAAGCTAATTTCGTTTATCATGAAAACGCTGATGAACGGTGTCACCAAGAGCCTGTTTGTGCACCTAAGGCCAAAAGGGAATCCATCAGGAGGAGAGTGATGCCACGGTTCCGCTTGAAACATCGGAGCAGCCGCCACACACACACACACATACACGCGCGGAATTCTCGTTGCTATCATCGTTGCTGAAAAATAATCTGCCAGTTCCCCTGGGAATTGAAAAATACATTCATGCGAAAGAGTTTATTTTAATGTTTTCTATCCATATAACACTGCAACCAAATACATTTGGTTTTGTTATTTTTCAATCAATCGCAATTAACAGGAAAGCTTCTGAATTTTTTTTTCCCCATCAGTGGAAATTTTCGTATCCAATATTGGATGCATAACATGAAAAACGGAAAATGTTTCACATCGCGAAAATCAAGTCATTTTCGAGCGATTATTTGCTTTCTACTCATATAAATTTGCGACCAAATACATTTCGTTTTGGATTTTTTCAATCATGTGCGATCAACGTAAGACCACGTCTTTCGGCAATTTATTAGAGGTGCAATGAATCTTTAGGAATTCCCGCTCTACGCGCACTGGCAAACAATGTTTACTCAACAATTTCTCAAACGAGAAATGGGTGTTGTGAGAAAGGATTAGCGAACGCGAAAACGACAAACGGGAGAAAGATACGTTTGGAGGTTGAAGGAAATTGGCAGAAAACTTCTTCATTAGTCCTTCGGTGGTAAGGCACCACGAAAGCAGCTCGGATAAGCGCACCAGCCGCAGGAAGCGTGAAGAAGCCACATCGCTATCGACCGGGAACTTCGCATGAAATTCGTCGCTATCAGAAGTCGACCGAATTGCTGATCCGCAAGTTACCTTTGCAGCATTTGGTTTGGTTTGGTTTGGTTTGCAGCAGAAAAGTTTTTTACAGGCCGAACTGAAAGGAGCATTTAGCGAAAATCGTGGTGTCGATGATAATTCGATACCGATAGGTGCCATGGATATGGATTTCATAATGAAGAATATGAAATACATGACATGATGTAGTGAATATATCCCCATATCGAAGAAATCACTTTGATGAAACTGTTTACCGTTTGTCGTTTTTAAGTGTTGGGAAAGGGCATTATTTTTGCTGAGTAAATTCCAAGAAAAAATCCATTCCTTCTTTAAGCGTGATTCATTCTGCTTCGGATAAACGGAACAGTGATAATCATTTCATACAAAAGATAAAATGTCCAAGAGTTATATGATTGCTATTTATTGAGTCGGAAAATTGTTTCAATAGCTTAATGATAGCTTCGAAAACAGGTTTTAAAATGACGCTTCCTTTGCTTTCGTTCATTTCTTACTCTACTCTCGCACCGTGACGACTCGTTTGTTTGGGACCAAGCAGATAGCAGGTTAGTCTTTCAGTGGTAAGGCACACGAAAGCAGCTCGGATAAGCGCACCAGCCGCAGGATAGGTGAAGAAGCCACATCGCTATCGACCGGGAACTTTGCGTGAAATTCATCGCTATCGGAAGTCGACCGAATTGCTGATCCGCAAGCTACCTTTGCAGCTTTTGGATCGTGCTCAGGACTTCAAAACCGACTTGCGCTTCCAAAGTTCCGCGGTTATGACGCTGCAGGAGGCTTATTCGAAGATACAAATTTGTGTGCTATCCACGTAAAACGCGTCACATCATGCCCAAGGACATTCAGCTGGCCCGTCGAATCCAAGGAGAGGGTGCTATATTAGCTTAGCATATAATCAACGGCCCTTTTCAGGGCTCTAAATTTGATGGATTAGAGTTCAGAAAAGTTTTTTGCAGGCCAAACTGAAACGAGAATTTTCGTTTGGATGCCATACAGCATCGAGAAAATTCCGGAAAGATCTAATCGTTGCTGAAAAATAATCTGCCAGTTCCCTGGGAATTGAAGAATACATCCATGCGAAAGAGTTTATTTTAATGTTTTCTAATTATATGGCGAACACAGCGACCAAATACATTCGATTTCGTAATTTTTCAATCAAGTGTAATTAGCTGGAAAGCTTCTGAAGATTATTCTTTCCCATCAGTAGGATATTTTCGTATCCAATAATGGATGCATAACATGAAAAACGGAAAATGTTTCGTATCGCGAAAATTATATAATTTTCAATCGATTATTGCTCAGTCGCCGAAATTTTCATACTCAGAGAGTTCATTCTCCTCTAGTTTGCCTTCCAAATTGCCATCGTAAACCACACCTTCTCTCGATTCAATCACGCACGAAAAGCATACTGAAATGATATTCTGGTGGTGAAACCCATTCATTTTTCGTGAGGCGTCGTGCACAAATTACGTAACGCGATAAGGGGGGAGGGGTTAGATGTTGCGTTACTTTCTGTTTATTAGAGATAGGAAATTGCGTTACGAAAGGGGGGGGAGGTTCAAAATCCGGATTTTTGCGTTACGTAATTAGTGCACGACGCCTGAGGACATCGACAAGACAACATCGTTACTGAACGAGCTGAACGGCGAGGGATCGAGGTATTCATTACCTGGCTTGACCTGACCTGAAATGCAATCAGTTTGTTTTAACTGTGAGGGAGCGCAGAAAAGCTGATCGATCAGAAGGAGAAGAGAAGGTGACCAAGAGAGTATCAGCATCGAAATACGGTTCCTCGGAAAGACATAGAAGCAGCCGCCACACACACACACATACACGCGCGCAACTCTTTTCGTTTGCTGGTTATCGAGAGGAAACCTGGAAAGAAATGATCGTTGCTGAAAAATAATCTGCCAGTTCCCCTTGGAATTGAAAATTACATTCAAGCGAGTTTATTTTAATGTTTTCTATCCATATAATACTGCGACCACATACATTTGGTTTTGTGATTTGTCAATCAAGTGCAGTTAACAGGAAAGCTTCTGAAGATTATTCTTCAGAACAAGGTTTTTTGTATCCAATATTGGATGCATGAAACCTTGAGTCTTCAAAGTAACACTCTCGTTTTTGAAGTCACCCAAATATTTATTTATTCATTCATTCAGGATGGATTAAGATTCAACTTCAAACAAAATCAACGATAGTCCTACGTCACCCTTGCGGTTATACCATAGATATAACCCACTTCCTGTTTTTTTTTGTTGTAATAAATATACACCTCATAGAGTTTTATTTTAAAACATCAATATTTTGTATTGTCCCATTTTTTTTAAGCCTTCAATCAATCGATTTTGCATTGAATTAACAATATTTCTTAGGACTCCTTCTTCGATTTTTGCCCATTCCTTCTTTATGGTTTGTTTCAGTTGTGAGACATTCTGAATTTGACGTCCCTTACGATAAACGTTTGGGAACAGAATTCCTCAGAGGTTCTCAACCGGATTAAGATTCGGCCGGCCAATCCAAAATAACGGTATTGTGATCGGATAAACATTTCTTAGTGTGTGGATGCGTGGATTGAAACTTTGGGCCTGATTCTCGAATACACTTCACGGTGGAAATGGAATGAAACGTATCCGCGATGACAATGGTACGGTGTCGACATCTGGATACGAGATCAGTTTCCCATTAAACTAATCATTATAATATCAAATCATCTTCAGATAAATTTTTTGTATGAGATTATTCTATCGCATGAAGGAAACAAAGTTTTCCACTCACATTGAATACCAGTTTTATACGATTTATATCAAACAAATTAATTTTAAAATCGTTAATTTTCATTAATGATTTTTTATTTGAAAAGTGCACATTCTGCCTGAAAACTCATTATTATCTTCGACAATTCACTAACTCGTAAAACGTAGTTCAATGGCGTGCCGTTTATTTCGTTTCCACCGTGAAGTGTATTCGAGAATCAGGCCCTTTGTCTTGCTGAAAAATAAAATTTTCATCAACTGGCTCTTATGTAGGATCAATTAGAACTTCTTCGAACACGTCTGTATAATTTTTTTGAGTTCATCTTGTACGAAAGAAAAACAATTGGTAGGTTACTGTTATAGCAAAATGCGCTCTAAACCATAGCCGTTCCTCCACCGAAATTCCGATTCATTCTGATCTGAGTACGGTTAAGCAAATCATGGCAATAATGTTGAAATCCATCTGGACCACCCAAATTTAAATTCTTCTCGTCGCAAATAACTGCGGATTGCCATTTTGTACCAAACGAGATATGTTTTCGAGCAAATCCTTGTCTAATCATTATATAATGTTCGGTCAAACGAGGTTTTGGTTTTCCTCCAAACAGCAAACCCACTCTCCTGCAAAATCTGACCTACACGTTTTGCAGTTACGGGAAGCTGTAGTTTGACTATTATTTCATAAGAATTCATATTGTGTCCAGTTGCTCTTCTATGAATTTCTCTGCGATCCCGTTTTGAGATGACAGCTTTACGGCCGCCGCGACTCCATGATTGCCATAATCATATCATCGAGTTTCACAAAGTTGCCAATAACAGCTAGTGAGCGATTGATTTTTTAATAGATTTGCCTGCTGCTGAGGTGCACTTTGCGATAAGTTATTATTTCCGCAATTTTTTCTACAGTCAATCACTTTCCACGAGGCATCAGCAAAAAACATACGAAAGCAAATATTAACTCACGTGAAATGGTAACTGGTAAGCGTCAATAAAAATATAACATTCTTCAGATTTCGTGCAGTAACGACTTTTCTCGTTGAAATATCTTTTCTGCCCTTAATAATTATTTCCAGCTGAAAATGACGCATTACCATTATAACACTAACACAAAAACAATAACGAATCGGTTGTTGCTTAAACCAAGGCGCTTGTATAAATGTATAACAGGTCAAGCAACATCATCACTCCAATAAGAAGGGGATTACGGTTTGTGGAGCGGGGGTTGTTTTGTTATTGCTACGATACGCCATTTTTGCATTTTCACATGCGAGAGTAGTGGATGAACTGAATGAGAATGAAATTCTACAAAATCATCTCTTCTTTTTCACATAAATTCGCGAAAGCCGAACATAGTAGGCATCGTTCGAATAAGCGTCGTGGCAGTTTGTAGAGAGCCGCCGGCAGCTGTTTGTAAACAATACCGACAGCAATTCCAATATGGCTGAAAGTGCATTTCATATTATTGTTTCACCTGGTATATACAGAGGCGCCTTGACCTAAACTAGTCAGTAGAATGCATGCGTACCACCTGCATGTATTCCACAGGGTAACACAATCTTCGGCACATGGGTGACCCTGTGAGCAGTCGCCTTTTGAAGTAGAACTACGTCTTTCAGGAAATAACGTTCACGTTAATAACTATTTTCACTGTGAACGAATTCTCATGATTTGCATACCAATCGAATTGGAAATTCTCTTAGATTTGTTTGATATGCTATACATTACAACTCGCTAATCTGTAAACGGTTTCAATTCATGAAAAATTGGAAGAAATTCCTTTTTTCCCATACATTTGTTCTGTCGATTTGTGTGCTAATCCTACCCGTATTTCGAATGCTTATAACTCGAAAATTTCTTAACAGATCGGAAATATTGATATAGGAAATATTTCTACGCGTCTATCACAATTGATAAAATATTATTTTTCATTTTTTTCATTGTTCATACAATTGAATAACTGTAAATGTCAAGCGTTATCTAAACGCCCTAACTGCCAAGTTTTGATTGGCCCGATTTACGGTTTCCCCAACACAGACTTCAAAATCGATGTACCTGTGGAAATCCGCTCTGCAAATATACTTGCAAGTCGGGGGTGTTTTTGTTCCCACTGAACCGTGTTTCCCTAACACGGACTTCTACATTAATGCGCCTGGGGGAATTCACTTTGCAAATAGTCGGGGGTATTTTTGTTGTTGAGTACTTTTGTACTCGCTTGTCGTTGTGCAGACCGGAATATGTTTCCCTAAAACGTAGTTTTAAACTGAGAAGCCTGGGAAAATCGTCATTTCAGATACTAGAGGTGAATGAACTTTCGCGGTTCGAGAACTACGTAAACATGAGATGTGCAATAATTTCAGAGAAAAATGTAAAATACAATGATCGTTTGACAATTCTTCCGTTCACGTATTTTGGTAGTCCTAGGCCCATTATATCAAACGTAAAAGGACGTTCATCAAATTTATTTGTAATGAAGGACATAATATATTACAAAAATTTCGATGCATTCTAAAATAATATTCGAAGTGGTAAACAATTGGATTGCATAATGTAATTGCCTAGTTCTACGTCGAAAATATGTGGTGGTGTCCTAGATACTGTTGGGATCCCCTGTTTCGGACAAATAATAATTGCACTTCGTTTAGTTCGTTCGTTCGTTTAACACAGTTTATATTTGACGATTCACTACTAATTACTTCACACCGCGATACAGTAGCACGACCGCACCGTTTCACACTCACTTACTATCTGTCCGATCATCGTGTTTCTTTTTTCGCACTTGGTAGTAATGTTAGTGTATTCAGGTGTGACTCACCGAGGGATCGGACCCTACAACCCCCCCTTAACTTTACAAAATTAATGTGGAATGTAATCTTTGTGACGCGCCGGTTCTACCCTCATTCTTTTGCTACATTGCTGGATATCGTTGTCCTTGTTCTCTGGTTGTTCTAGCTTCTTCAAGTGAGCAACATTTCTTCGAAGCTCTTTGCCAGTCAGCTGTGATCTAACTGTTGTATCGCTACCATGTTTCTTGACTACGGCATACTCTTCAGGAGCGAATGTTGTGTCCAGTTTATTATCTCTTTTTGTTCTCTTGACCAACACGCTATCACCAACATCAATACCACTATCACGGGCTTTTCTCTTGCTGTCGGCGTAAACCTTCCCCTTTTCTTTCGTTATCATGTTATCGTCTCTATCTCGAATTTCACCATCCTCAACCTTTGAAAGTGGGACTTGGGGCAGCTTGTTGCGGATTTTCCTGGTAGGTATGATTATGCGATCCACTCTCATCAGAACCCCATTCACCACACAAAGTTCGTTTGCCAGTACTTTGAATGCCAACGGTAAGTTTCGGTGATCATCTTCTTGAATCATCCGCACCACTTCACTTAACTCATCATCATGTTTGCTCGCTTCCTCAATTTCTTCCCATTTGAGTGCAGAGGCAGTAGCAGCATGCTCCACCACTTCCCGGATAAAAACCTCTTCCTTAAGATCGAATGGTACAGCACTTGTCGTTGATAACCTTGAAAGTGCATCGGCAATGTTTCGGTCTTCTGGAATATGTACGATCTGATAATCAAAAGATTGCAAACGCAGCACCCATCGTTCTATGCGCGCACAAGGTTTGGATCGAGGTGTGAACAAAAATTCCAGTGCCTTGCAATCGGTCATTAAGTCAAATTGTCTGCCGTATAAGTACATTCGGAATCTTTCCACACTCCAAACAAGAGCTAATGCTTCTTTTTCAGTTTGGCAATACCTACGCTCCGTGTCAGTCAATGACTTAGAAGCGTATGAAATAATTCGAGATTGTTCTTGCGAATCAGTTTGAATCAATGCAGCTCCTAATCCTGTAGGACTCGCATCAGCCACTACAGCTGTTCTGTCTGAAGGATTAAAAAATCCTAACATTGAGGGTGTCGCCAATGTTTGTTTAATCATTTCGAATGAGTTATTTTGAGCCACTCCCCAGCTGAATTTCGACCCTTTTTTAGTCAATTCTCGTAAAGGTTGCGCAACCGTAGCCAAATTCGGAATAAATTTAGTCAAATAACTTGCCAGTCCCAGGAAGATCCTAATTTCTGATTCCGACGTTGGTGGACGAAACGATAAAACTGCAGAAACCTTTGCTTGCGATGGCATGATTACTCCAACTGATATGTGGTGACCCAAGAACTCTAGCTCTGTTACACCAAAGACACATTTATCCCAATTTAGTTCAACCCCTCTGATTTTAAGTCTATCCAAAACCTTTCTCAGGTTTTTATCGTGAATATCTTGTGTTTCCCCCTTGATTATGATATTGTCAAGATACCAATATGTACCGTCACAGCCCGCCAATATCTCTTCCATGATTCTCTGAAAAATCTCGGGAGCGCTCACCAACCCGAAGGGGAGCCTTTTAAAGCGGAACAGACCCCGATTGGTTATAAATGTAGTAATATCTCTCGACTCTTCAGCAAGTTCGACTTGATGAAACGCTTCTTTTATGTCTAACTTGCTCCACACTTTCCCATGACAAAGTCGTGCCAAGTATTCCTCCACGACAGGCATAGGGAAACGCTCACGTACAATCGCCTCGTTTACTCGTCTCAGATCCAAACAGATTCGTGGCTCACCTGATGCCTTTCCAACTACTACAAGTGGTGATACCCATGTAGTTGGCCCTTGCTTAACTTCGATTATGTCACGGTCCAAGAGTTCCTCCAACTTCTTGTTCACTGCTTCCTCCATGGGAATTGGTACACGACGTAATGGTTGAAAAACCGGTTTCACATGTTGCTTCGTATGGATCTCAGCTTGCACCCCACTGATCTTGCTAAATGGTTTTTTTTTTCGTGTCAATCTCATTTACATGTAGGCCCACCTAAAGATATGAAATTTCAAATTAGGATCTCCATGATCAATATAAATTAAACTCAGACCGAGTAAAACGAATTGGAAACCAACCTTAAGGACGCCAAGCTGTTTAGATGTATCATTGCCCAGGATGTCACGCTGTCCACCTTGTACAACGAAAACTTCCGCATCCGTTTTCGCCTTTCCCACTATTATCTCAGCTTCAAATGAACCAACAATGGTAAGTGGCTTGTTACTATCATAACCTTTCAAGACTTTAGAGGAACCTTTTATAGAATTCTTGACCCGAACTAGATTTCTTTTCATCATTTCCCATGTTTCTGGTTTAATCAAATTTGCATCTGCACCGGAGTCAACTAGAAGTTTCACAGATACACCACCAATCATTCCTGGAAGAACATTTGTCATATTTCCACCATAGAATGCATAAAACACTTTTTCCTCCTTCTGATTGTTTTCCCTCGTTGGCGTAACAGGATCAACCCTTTCCATATTATAAACTCTTTTGGGATTGGAAATCACCTTCATGTCAATCTTCCGTTTGCGACATGTTTTTTCAAAATGCCCTAGCTGTCGACATCGGCGACATGTCCGACCTCGTGCTGGACAATTGAAAGATTTCGCAAAATGGCCATGTTCACCACACGCGAAACAAGAAGGC
>NW_026600060.1:0-62166 GCF_029784135.1 Toxorhynchites rutilus septentrionalis
TGGATTCGATAGACGTTCGACCCTACCGACAGTAACTTGACCCCACCCGTACGGCATCGTACTACCGAACATCCATACAAGCTTCGCAAGTTATGCCTCAAACTTTTCACTCACCAACTTTCCCCACAATAGTGTAAAACATGGTCATACCAACGTTGCCTCGGCATGGGTATATACCGCACTGGGGGCATCGTTATAGGGGTGCCTTGGATAGACTTGTACCACTAGCCGAGACACCATGCTGGGTCGGGAAATGTTCACGCACCGCAATCGGTACCAGTGCCGGGTGTCGGTCATATTCCGATGGGGGGTAACCCTACTATTGAACTCGTACTTGTACTTGGGCCGTGCCTAAGGTGTTGGTTGTTTCAATAGTTGGTTACTTGTTTCAATAGTTGACATTTTTTCAATAGTTGAACTTTTTTCCAACAGTTTCAGTTTTCCCGTAGGTAAAGATGATGATGTGTGACCAATGTGTGAATGTGTTGTTTTTTTTTTTTCAATAGTCATGTACGCGTCGTTGTCGATGTTATACACACTGCGTACTGCGGGTGAGAAATAAAACAAACTGTTGTGCTGTGCTGTGCTTGATGTTGGCTTGGTGTTATTATATTATCGAATTGGACTTAATACCAGTGCCGGGCCGATGCACACACTGCGTACTGCGAGTGCTGGCAAGCGCAGTGAGAAATTAAACAAACTGTTGCGCTGTTGTGTTGTGTGCGCTGTGTGGGGGAGACTTTTCATCACACTTGACACGCGCATTCTTACCCTCGATGTTGCCTTGGTGTTATTGTGTTATCGAATTGGACTTAATATCAGTGCCGGACTGTTGCGCTGTTGTGTTGTGTGCGCTGTGCGGGGGACTTTTCCAACACTTGACACTTTGCATTCCGGGACGTGGACGCTTTCCGGGTCTTGGTGTTATTGCCGACGGGTCAGCGTTATACACATTTCGTACTGCGAGTGCTGGCTTGCGCAGTGAGAAATTCAACAAACCGTTGCGCTGTTGTGTTGTGTGCGCTGTGTGGGGGAGACTTTTCATCACACTTGACACGCGCATTCTTACCCTCGATGTTGCCTTGGTGTTATTGTGTTATCGAATTGGACTTAATACCAGTGCCGGACCGATGCACATACTGCGTACTGCGGGCGTTGGCTCGCGCAGTGACAAATTAAACAAACTGTTGCGCTGTTGTGTTGTGTGCGCTGTGCGGGGGACGTCCTCGGTCGAGAACACCTGATTGGCAACACAACCGAAGCACCTCGTGACAAAATTTTGCTCTCCCATCGTCCTCGGTCGAAAACATGTGATTGACATCACACCCGAAGCACCTCGATCCAACACTTTTGCTCTCCCATCGTCCTCGGTCGAGAACACCTGATTGGCAACACAACCAAAGCACCTCGTGACAAAATTTTGTTCTCCCATCGTCCTCGGTCGAAAACATGTGATTGACATCACACCCGAAGCACCTCGATCCAAAACTTTTGCTCTCCCATCGTCCTTGGTCGAAAACATGTGATTGGCATCACACCCGAAGCACCTCGATCCAAAACTTTTGCTCTCCCATCGTGTTCGGTCGAGAACATGTGATTGACATCACACCCGAAGCACCTCGATCCAAAACTTTAGCAATCCCATCGTCCTTGGTCGAAAACATGTGATTGACATCACACCCGAAGCACCTCGATCCAAAACTTTTGCTCTCTCATCGTCCTCGGTCGAAAACATGTGATTGACATCACACCCGAAGCACCTCGATCCAAAACTTTTGCTCTCCCATCGTCCTCGGTCGAGAACACCTGATTGGCAACACAACCGAAGCACCTCGAGACAAAATTTTGTTCTCCCATCGTCCTTGGTCGAAAACAGGTGATTGACATCACACCCGAAGCACCTCGGTCCAAAGCTTTTGCTCTCCCATCGTCCTCGGTCGAAAACATGTGATTGACATCACACCCGAAGCACCTCGATCCAAAACTTTTGCTCTCCCATCGTCCTCGGTCGAGAACACCTGATTGGCAACACAACCGAAGCACCTCGAGACAAAATTTTGTTCTCCCATCGTCCTCGGTCGAAAACATGTGATTGACATCACACCCGAAGCACCTCGATCCAAAACTTTTGCTCTCCCATCGTCCTTGGTCGAAAACATGTGATTGGCATCACACCCGAAGCTCCTCGATCCAAAACTTTTGCTCTCCCATCGTCCTCGGTCGAGAACACCTGATTGGCAACACACCCGAAGCACCTCGATCCAAAACTTTTGCTCTCCCATCGTCCTCGGTCGAAAACATGTGATTGACATCACACCCGAAGCACCTCGATCCAAAACTTATGCTCTCCCATCGTCCATCGTCTTACATGGGAGGTATTTCAATGTTCGACACACCGTACTGCACAGGGTTCGCATGGCACACGAGAGAGCGACAATCGCCTTATGCCCCTTCGACGCTCACAACGCACGACCCGACACCACACACTGGAGTACGCACATCTTACCACCACCAGGGGGGTGGTTCGACATGCGAAGCTCACCGGAATCGTATGACGCTCACCCGTCGGGGTTACCCCCTTCCGATGGATGGCCATCCGACTCACTGGATTCGATAGACGTTCGACCCTACCGACAGTAACTTGACCCCACCCGTACGGCATCGTACTACCGAACATCCATACAAGCTTCGCAAGTTATGCCTCAAACTTTTCACTCACCAACTTTCCCCACAATAGTGTAAAACATGGTCATACCAACGTTGCCTCGGCATGGGTATATACCGCACTGGGGGCATCGTTATAGGGGTGCCTTGGATAGACTTGTACCACTAGCCGAGACACCATGCTGGGTCGGGAAATGTTCACGCACCGCAATCGGTACCTGTGCCGGGTGTCGGTCATATTCCGATGGGGGTTAACCCTACTATTGAACTCGTACTTGTACTTGGGCCGTGCCTAAGGTGTTGGTTGTTTCAATAGTTGGTTACTTGTTTCAATAGTTGACATTTTTTCAATAGTTGAACTTTTTTCCAACAGTTTCAGTTTTCCCGTAGGTAAAGATGATGATGTGTGACCAATGTGTGAATGTGTTGTTTTTTTTTTTTTCAATAGTCATGTACGCGTCGTTGTCGATGTTATACACACTGCGTACTGCGGGTGAGAAATAAAACAAACTGTTGTGCTGTGCTGTGCTTGATGTTGGCTTGGTGTTATTATATTATCGAATTGGACTTAATACCAGTGCCGGGCCGATGCACACACTGCGTACTGCGAGTGCTGACAAGCGCAGTGAGAAATTAAACAAACTGTTGCGCTGTTGTGTTGTGTGCGCTGTGTGGGGGAGACTTTTCATCACACTTGACACGCGCATTCTTACCCTCGATGTTGCCTTGGTGTTATTGTGTTATCGAATTGGACTTAATACCAGTGCCGGACCGATGCACATACTGCGTACTGCGGGCGTTGGCTCGCGCAGTGACAAATTAAACAAACTGTTGCGCTGTTGTGTTGTGTGCGCTGTGCGGGGGACGTCCTCGGTCGAGAACACCTGATTGGCAACACAACCGAAGCACCTCGTGACAAAATTTTGCTCTCCCATCGTGTTCGGTCGAGAACATGTGATTGACATCACACCCGAAGCACCTAGATCCAAAACTTTAGCAATCCCATCGTCCTTGGTCGAAAACATGTGATTGACATCACACCCGAAGCACCTCGATCCAAAACTTTTGCTCTCTCATCGTCCTCGGTCGAAAACATGTGATTGACATCACACCCGAAGCACCTCGATCCAAAACTTTTGCTCTCCCATCGTGTTCGGTCGAGAACATGTGATTGACATCACACCCGAAGCACCTCGATCCAAAACTTTAGCAATCCCATCGTCCTTGGTCGAAAACATGTGATTGACATCACACCCGAAGCACCTCGATCCAAAACTTTTGCTCTCTCATCGTCCTCGGTCGAAAACATGTGATTGACATCACACCCGAAGCACCTCGATCCAAAACTTTTGCTCTCCCATCGTCCTCGGTCGAGAACACCTGATTGGCAACACAACCGAAGCACCTCGAGACAAAATTTTGCTCTCCCATCGTCCTTGGTCGAAAACAGGTGATTGACATCACACCCGAAGCACCTCGGTCCAAAGCTTTTGCTCTCCCATCGTCCTCGGTCGAAAACATGTGATTGACATCACACCCGAAGCACCTCGATCCAAAACTTTTGCTCTCCCATCGTCCTCGGTCGAGAACACCTGATTGGCAACACAACCGAAGCACCTCGAGACAAAATTTTGTTCTCCCATCGTCCTCGGTCGAAAACATGTGATTGACATCACACCCGAAGCACCTCGATCCAAAACTTTTGCTCTCCCATCGTCCTTGGTCGAAAACATGTGATTGGCATCACACCCGAAGCTCCTCGATCCAAAACTTTTGCTCTCCCATCGTCCTCGGTCGAGAACACCTGATTGGCAACACACCCGAAGCACCTCGATCCAAAACTTTTGCTCTCCCATCGTCCTCGGTCGAGAACACCTGATTGGCAACACAACCGAAGCACCTCGAGACAAAATTTTGCTCTCCCATCGTCCTTGGTCGAAAACAGGTGATTGACATCACACCCGAAGCACCTCGGTCCAAAGGTTTTGCTCTCCCATCGTCCTCGGTCGAAAACATGTGATTGACATCACACCCGAAGCACCTCGATCCAAAACTTTTGCTCTCCCATCGTCCTCGGTCGAGAACACCTGATTGGCAACACAACCGAAGCACCTCGAGACAAAATTTTGTTCTCCCATCGTCCTCGGTCGAAAACATGTGATTGACATCACACCCGAAGCACCTCGATCCAAAACTTTTGCTCTCCCATCGTCCTTGGTCGAAAACATGTGATTGGCATCACACCCGAAGCTCCTCGATCCAAAACTTTTGCTCTCCCATCGTCCTCGGTCGAGAACACCTGATTGGCAACACACCCGAAGCACCTCGATCCAAAACTTTTGCTCTCCCATCGTCCTCGGTCGAAAACATGTGATTGACATCACACCCGAAGCACCTCGATCCAAAACTTATGCTCTCCCATCGTCCATCGTCTTACATGGGAGGTATTTCAATGTTCGACACACCGTACTGCACAGGGTTCGCATGGCACACGAGAGAGCGACAATCGCCTTATGCCCCTTCGACGCTCACAACGCACGACCCGACACCACACACTGGAGTACGCACATCTTACCACCACCAGGGGGGTGGTTCGACATGCGAAGCTCACCGGAATCGTATGACGCTCACCCGTCGGGGTTACCCCCTTCCGATGGATGGCCATCCGACTCACTGGATTCGATAGACGTTCGACCCTACCGACAGTAACTTGACCCCACCCGTACGGCATCGTACTACCGAACATCCATACAAGCTTCGCAAGTTATGCCTCAAACTTTTCACTCACCAACTTTCCCCACAATAGTGTAAAACATGGTCATACCAACGTTGCCTCGGCATGGGTATATACCGCACTGGGGGCATCGTTATAGGGGTGCCTTGGATAGACTTGTACCACTAGCCGAGACACCATGCTGGGTCGGGAAATGTTCACGCACCGCAATCGGTACCAGTGCCGGGTGTCGGTCATATTCCGATGGGGGGTAACCCTACTATTGAACTCGTACTTGTACTTGGGCCGTGCCTAAGGTGTTGGTTGTTTCAATAGTTGGTTACTTGTTTCAATAGTTGACATTTTTTCAATAGTTGAACTTTTTTCCAACAGTTTCAGTTTTCCCGTAGGTAAAGATGATGATGTGTGACCAATGTGTGAATGTGTTGTTTTTTTTTTTTTCAATAGTCATGTACGCGTCGTTGTCGATGTTATACACACTGCGTACTGCGGGTGAGAAATAAAACAAACTGTTGTGCTGTGCTGTGCTTGATGTTGGCTTGGTGTTATTATATTATCGAATTGGACTTAATACCAGTGCCGGGCCGATGCACACACTGCGTACTGCGAGTGCTGGCAAGCGCAGTGAGAAATTAAACAAACTGTTGCGCTGTTGTGTTGTGTGCGCTGTGTGGGGGAGACTTTTCATCACACTTGACACGCGCATTCTTACCCTCGATGTTGCCTTGGTGTTATTGTGTTATCGAATTGGACTTAATATCAGTGCCGGACTGTTGCGCTGTTGTGTTGTGTGCGCTGTGCGGGGGACTTTTCCAACACTTGACACTTTGCATTCCGGGACGTGGACGCTTTCCGGGTCTTGGTGTTATTGCCGACGGGTCAGCGTTATACACATTTCGTACTGCGAGTGCTGGCTTGCGAAGTGAGAAATTCAACAAACCGTTGCGCTGTTGTGTTGTGTGCGCTGTGTGGGGGAGACTTTTCATCACACTTGACACGCGCATTCTTACCCTCGATGTTGCCTTGGTGTTATTGTGTTATCGAATTGGACTTAATACCAGTGCCGGACCGATGCACATACTGCGTACTGCGGGCGTTGGCTCGCGCAGTGACAAATTAAACAAACTGTTGCGCTGTTGTGTTGTGTGCGCTGTGCGGGGGACGTCCTCGGTCGAGAACACCTGATTGGCAACACAACCGAAGCACCTCGTGACAAAATTTTGCTCTCCCATCGTGTTCGGTCGAGAACATGTGATTGACATCACACCCGAAGCACCTCGATCCAAAACTTTAGCAATCCCATCGTCCTTGGTCGAAAACATGTGATTGACATCACACCCGAAGCACCTCGATCCAAAACTTTTGCTCTCTCATCGTCCTCGGTCGAAAACATGTGATTGACATCACACCCGAAGCACCTCGATCCAAAACTTTTGCTCTCCCATCGTGTTCGGTCGAGAACATGTGATTGACATCACACCCGAAGCACCTCGATCCAAAACTTTTGCTCTCTCATCGTCCTCGGTCGAAAACATGTGATTGACATCACACCCGAAGCACCTCGATCCAAAACTTTTGCTCTCCCATCGTCCTCGGTCGAGAACACCTGATTGGCAATACAACCGAAGCACCTCGAGACAAAATTTTGCTCTCCCATCGTCCTTGGTCGAAAACAGGTGATTGACATCACACCCGAAGCACCTCGGTCCAAAGCTTTTGCTCTCCCATCGTTCTCGGTCGAAAACATGTGATTGACATCACACCCGAAGCACCTCGATCCAAAACTTTTGCTCTCCCATCGTCCTCGGTCGAGAACACCTGATTGGCAACACAACCGAAGCACCTCGAGACAAAATTTTGTTCTCCCATCGTCCTCGGTCGAAAACATGTGATTGACATCACACCCGAAGCACCTCGATCCAAAACTTTTGCTCTCCCATCGTCCTTGGTCGAAAACATGTGATTGGCATCACACCCGAAGCTCCTCGATCCAAAACTTTTGCTCTCCCATCGTCCTCGGTCGAGAACACCTGATTGGCAACACACCCGAAGCACCTCGATCCAAAACTTTTGCTCTCCCATCGTCCTCGGTCGAGAACACCTGATTGGCAACACAACCGAAGCACCTCGAGACAAAATTTTGCTCTCCCATCGTCCTTGGTCGAAAACAGGTGATTGACATCACACCCGAAGCACCTCGGTCCAAAGCTTTTGCTCTCCCATCGTCCTCGGTCGAAAACATGTGATTGACATCACACCCGAAGCACCTCGATCCAAAACTTTTGCTCTCCCATCGTCCTCGGTCGAGAACACCTGATTGGCAACACAACCGAAGCACCTCGAGACAAAATTTTGTTCTCCCATCGTCCTCGGTCGAAAACATGTGATTGACATCACACCCGAAGCACCTCGATCCAAAACTTTTGCTCTCCCATCGTCCTTGGTCGAAAACATGTGATTGGCATCACACCCGAAGCTCCTCGATCCAAAACTTTTGCTCTCCCATCGTCCTCGGTCGAGAACACCTGATTGGCAACACACCCGAAGCACCTCGATCCAAAACTTTTGCTCTCCCATCGTCCTCGGTCGAGAACACCTGATTGGCAACACAACCGAAGCACCTGGAGACAAAATTTTGCTCTCCCATCGTCCTTGGTCGAAAACAGGTGATTGACATCACACCCGAAGCACCTCGGTCCAAAGCTTTTGCTCTCCCATCGTCCTCGGTCGAAAACATGTGATTGACATCACACCCGAAGCACCTCGATCCAAAACTTTTGCTCTCCCATCGTCCTCGGTCGAGAACACCTGATTGGCAACACAACCGAAGCACCTCGAGACAAAATTTTGTTCTCCCATCGTCCTCGGTCGAGAACACCTGATTGGCAACACAACCGAAGCACCTCGAGACAAAATTTTGCTCTCCCATCGTCCTCGGTCGAAAACAGGTGATTGACATCACACCCGAAGCACCTCGGTCCAAAGCTTTTGCTCTCCCATCGTCCTCGGTCGAAAACATGTGATTGACATCACACCCGAAGCACCTCGATCCAAAACTTTTGCTCTCCCATCGTCCTCGGTCGAAAACATGTGATTGACATCACACCCGAAGCACCTCGATCCAAAACTTATGCTCTCCCATCGTCCATCGTCTTACATGGGAGGTATTTCAATGTTCGACACACCGTACTGCACAGGGTTCGCATGGCACACGAGAGAGCGACAATCGCCTTATGCCCCTTCGACGCTCACAACGCACGACCCGACACCACACACTGGAGTACGCACATCTTACCACCACCAGGGGGGTGGTTCGACATGCGAAGCTCACCGGAATCGTATGACGCTCACCCGTCGGGGTTACCCCCTTCCGATGGATGGCCATCCGACTCACTGGATTCGATAGACGTTCGACCCTACCGACAGTAACTTGACCCCACCCGTACGGCATCGTACTACCGAACATCCATACAAGCTTCGCAAGTTATGCCTCAAACTTTTCACTCACCAACTTTCCCCACAATAGTGTAAAACATGGTCATACCAACGTTGCCTCGGCATGGGTATATACCGCACTGGGGGCATCGTTATAGGGGTGCCTTGGATAGACTTGTACCACTAGCCGAGACACCATGCTGGGTCGGGAAATGTTCACGCACCGCAATCGGTACCAGTGCCGGGTGTCGGTCATATTCCGATGGGGGGTAACCCTACTATTGAACTCGTACTTGTACTTGGGCCGTGCCTAAGGTGTTGGTTGTTTCAATAGTTGGTTACTTGTTTCAATAGTTGACATTTTTTCAATAGTTGAACTTTTTTCCAACAGTTTCAGTTTTCCCGTAGGTAAAGATGATGATGTGTGACCAATGTGTGAATTTGTTTTTTTTTTTTCAATAGTCATGTACGCGTCGTTGTCGATGTTATACACACTGCGTACTGCGGGTGAGAAATAAAACAAACTGTTGTGCTGTGCTGTGCTTGATGTTGGCTTGGTGTTATTGTATTATCGAATTGGACTTAATACCAGTGCCGGGCCGATGCACACACTGCGTACTGCGAGTGCTGGCAAGCGCAGTGAGAAATTAAACAAACTGTTGCGCTGTTGTGTTGTGTGCGCTGTGTGGGGGAGACTTTTCATCACACTTGACACGCGCATTCTTACCCTCGATGTTGCCTTGGTGTTATTGTGTTATCGAATTGGACTTAATATCAGTGCCGGACTGTTGCGCTGTTGTGTTGTGTGCGCTGTGCGGGGGACTTTTCCAACACTTGACACTTTGCATTCCGGGACGTGGACGCTTTCCGGGTCTTGGTGTTATTGCCGACGGGTCAGCGTTATACACATTTCGTACTGCGAGTGCTGGCTTGCGCAGTGAGAAATTCAACAAACCGTTGCGCTGTTGTGTTGTGTGCGCTGTGTGGGGGAGACTTTTCATCACACTTGACACGCGCATTCTTACCCTCGATGTTGCCTTGGTGTTATTGTGTTATCGAATTGGACTTAATACCAGTGCCGGACCGATGCACATACTGCGTACTGCGGGCGTTGGCTCGCGCAGTGACAAATTAAACAAACTGTTGCGCTGTTGTGTTGTGTGCGCTGTGCGGGGGACGTCCTCGGTCGAGAACACCTGATTGGCAACACAACCAAAGCACCTCGTGACAAAATTTTGTTCTCCCATCGTCCTCGGTCGAAAACATGTGATTGACATCACACCCGAAGCACCTCGATCCAAAACTTTTGCTCTCCCATCGTCCTTGGTCGAAAACATGTGATTGGCATCACACCCGAAGCACCTCGATCCAAAACTTTTGCTCTCCCATCGTGTTCGGTCGAGAACATGTGATTGACATCACACCCGAAGCACCTCGATCCAAAACTTTAGCAATCCCATCGTCCTTGGTCGAAAACATGTGATTGGCATCACACCCGAAGCACCTCGATCCAAAACTTTTGCTCTCTCATCGTCCTCGGTCGAAAACATGTGATTGACATCACACCCGAAGCACCTCGATCCAAAACTTTTGCTCTCCCATCGTCCTCGGTCGAGAACACCTGATTGGCAACACAACCGAAGCACCTCGAGACAAAATTTTGCTCTCCCATCGTCCTTGGTCGAAAACAGGTGATTGACATCACACCCGAAGCACCTCGGTCCAAAGCTTTTGCTCTCCCATCGTCCTCGGTCGAAAACATGTGATTGACATCACACCCGAAGCACCTCGATCCAAAACTTTTGCTCTCCCATCGTCCTCGGTCGAGAACACCTGATTGGCAACACAACCGAAGCACCTCGAGACAAAATTTTGTTCTCCCATCGTCCTCGGTCGAAAACATGTGATTGACATCACACCCGAAGCACCTCGATCCAAAACTTTTGCTCTCCCATCGTCCTTGGTCGAAAACATGTGATTGGCATCACACCCGAAGCTCCTCGATCCAAAACTTTTGCTCTCCCATCGTCCTCGGTCGAGAACACCTGATTGGCAACACACCCGAAGCACCTCGATCCAAAACTTTTGCTCTCCCATCGTCCTCGGTCGAGAACACCTGATTGGCAACACAACCGAAGCACCTCGAGACAAAATTTTGCTCTCCCATCGTCCTCGGTCTTAAACATGTGATTGACATCACACCCGAAGCACCTCGATCCAAAACTTTTGCTCTCCCATCGTCCTCGGTCGAAAACATGTGATTGACATCACACCCGAAGCACCTCGATCCAAAACTTATGCTCTCCCATCGTCCTTGGTCGAAAACATGTGATTGGCATCACACCCGAAGCTCCTCGATCCAAAACTTTTGCTCTCCCATCGTCCTCGGTCGAGAACACCTGATTGGCAACACAACCGAAGCACCTCGAGACAAAATTTTGCTCTCCCATCGTCCTCGGTCTTAAACATGTGATTGACATCACACCCGAAGCACCTCGATCCAAAACTTTTGCTCTCCCATCGTCCTCGGTCGAGAACACCTGATTGGCAACACAACCGAAGCACCTCGATCCAAAACTTTTGCTCTCCCATCGTCCTCGGTCGAAAACATGTGATTGACATCACACCCGAAGCACCTCGATCCAAAACTTATGCTCTCCCATCGTCCATCGTCTTACATGGGAGGTATTTCAATGTTCGACACACCGTACTGCACAGGGTTCGCATGGCACACGAGAGAGCGACAATCGCCTTATGCCCCTTCGACGCTCACAACGCACGACCCGACACCACACACTGGAGTACGCACATCTTACCACCACCAGGGGGGTGGTTCGACATGCGAAGCTCACCGGAATCGTATGACGCTCACCCGTCGGGGTTACCCCCTTCCGATGGATGGCCATCCGACTCACTGGATTCGATAGACGTTCGACCCTACCGACAGTAACTTGACCCCACCC
The DNA here is from genome assembly GCF_029784135.1 of Toxorhynchites rutilus septentrionalis. Classification (NCBI taxonomy): domain Eukaryota; kingdom Metazoa; phylum Arthropoda; class Insecta; order Diptera; family Culicidae; genus Toxorhynchites; species Toxorhynchites rutilus. The sequence goes on from NW_026600060.1 coordinate 11,797, forward strand.
GTACGGCATCGTACTACCGAACATCCATACAAGCTTCGCAAGTTATGCCTCAAACTTTTCACTCACCAACTTTCCCCACAATAGTGTAAAACATGGTCATACCAACGTTGCCTCGGCATGGGTATATACCGCACTGGGGGCATCGTTATAGGGGTGCCTTGGATAGACTTGTACCACTAGCCGAGACACCATGCTGGGTCGGGAAATGTTCACGCACCGCAATCGGTACCAGTGCCGGGTGTCGGTCATATTCCGATGGGGGGTAACCCTACTATTGAACTCGTACTTGTACTTGGGCCGTGCCTAAGGTGTTGGTTGTTTCAATAGTTGGTTACTTGTTTCAATAGTTGACATTTTTTCAATAGTTGAACTTTTTTCCAACAGTTTCAGTTTTCCCGTAGGTAAAGATGATGATGTGTGACCAATGTGTGAATGTGTTGTTTTTTTTTTTTCAATAGTCATGTACGCGTCGTTGTCGATGTTATACACACTGCGTACTGCGGGTGAGAAATAAAACAAACTGTTGTGCTGTGCTGTGCTTGATGTTGGCTTGGTGTTATTGTATTATCGAATTGGACTTAATACCAGTGCCGGGCCGATGCACACACTGCGTACTGCGAGTGCTGGCAAGCGCAGTGAGAAATTAAACAAACTGTTGCGCTGTTGTGTTGTGTGCGCTGTGTGGGGGAGACTTTTCATCACACTTGACACGCGCATTCTTACCCTCGATGTTGCCTTGGTGTTATTGTGTTATCGAATTGGACTTAATATCAGTGCCGGACTGTTGCGCTGTTGTGTTGTGTGCGCTGTGCGGGGGACTTTTCCAACACTTGACACTTTGCATTCCGGGACGTGGACGCTTTCCGGGTCTTGGTGTTATTGCCGACGGGTCAGCGTTATACACATTTCGTACTGCGAGTGCTGGCTTGCGCAGTGAGAAATTCAACAAACCGTTGCGCTGTTGTGTTGTGTGCGCTGTGTGGGGGAGACTTTTCATCACACTTGACACGCGCATTCTTACCCTCGATGTTGCCTTGGTGTTATTGTGTTATCGAATTGGACTTAATACCAGTGCCGGACCGATGCACATACTGCGTACTGCGGGCGTTGGCTCGCGCAGTGACAAATTAAACAAACTGTTGCGCTGTTGTGTTGTGTGCGCTGTGCGGGGGACGTCCTCGGTCGAGAACACCTGATTGGCAACACAACCGAAGCACCTCGTGACAAAATTTTGCTCTCCCATCGTCCTCGGTCGAAAACATGTGATTGACATCACACCCGAAGCACCTCGATCCAACACTTTTGCTCTCCCATCGTCCTCGGTCGAGAACACCTGATTGGCAACACAACCAAAGCACCTCGTGACAAAATTTTGTTCTCCCATCGTCCTCGGTCGAAAACATGTGATTGACATCACACCCGAAGCACCTCGATCCAAAACTTTTGCTCTCCCATCGTCCTTGGTCGAAAACATGTGATTGGCATCACACCCGAAGCACCTCGATCCAAAACTTTTGCTCTCCCATCGTGTTCGGTCGAGAACATGTGATTGACATCACACCCGAAGCACCTCGATCCAAAACTTTAGCAATCCCATCGTCCTTGGTCGAAAACATGTGATTGACATCACACCCGAAGCACCTCGATCCAAAACTTTTGCTCTCTCATCGTCCTCGGTCGAAAACATGTGATTGACATCACACCCGAAGCACCTCGATCCAAAACTTTTGCTCTCCCATCGTCCTCGGTCGAGAACACCTGATTGGCAACACAACCGAAGCACCTCGAGACAAATTTTTGCTCTCCCATCGTCCTTGGTCGAAAACAGGTGATTGACATCACACCCGAAGCACCTCGGTCCAAAGCTTTTGCTCTCCCATCGTCCTCGGTCGAAAACATGTGATTGACATCACACCCGAAGCACCTCGATCCAAAACTTTTGCTCTCCCATCGTCCTCGGTCGAGAACACCTGATTGGCAACACAACCGAAGCACCTCGAGACAAAATTTTGTTCTCCCATCGTCCTCGGTCGAAAACATGTGATTGACATCACACCCGAAGCACCTCGATCCAAAACTTTTGCTCTCCCATCGTCCTTGGTCGAAAACATGTGATTGGCATCACACCCGAAGCTCCTCGATCCAAAACTTTTGCTCTCCCATCGTCCTCGGTCGAGAACACCTGATTGGCAACACACCCGAAGCACCTCGATCCAAAACTTTTGCTCTCCCATCGTCCTCGGTCGAAAACATGTGATTGACATCACACCCGAAGCACCTCGATCCAAAACTTATGCTCTCCCATCGTCCATCGTCTTACATGGGAGGTATTTCAATGTTCGACACACCGTACTGCACAGGGTTCGCATGGCACACGAGAGAGCGACAATCGCCTTATGCCCCTTCGACGCTCACAACGCACGACCCGACACCACACACTGGAGTACGCACATCTTACCACCACCAGGGGGGTGGTTCGACATGCGAAGCTCACCGGAATCGTATGACGCTCACCCGTCGGGGTTACCCCCTTCCGATGGATGGCCATCCGACTCACTGGATTCGATAGACGTTCGACCCTACCGACAGTAACTTGACCCCACCCGTACGGCATCGTACTACCGAACATCCATACAAGCTTCGCAAGTTATGCCTCAAACTTTTCACTCACCAACTTTCCCCACAATAGTGTAAAACATGGTCATACCAACGTTGCCTCGGCATGGGTATATACCGCACTGGGGGCATCGTTATAGGGGTGCCTTGGATAGACTTGTACCACTAGCCGAGACACCATGCTGGGTCGGGAAATGTTCACGCACCGCAATCGGTACCAGTGCCGGGTGTCGGTCATATTCCGATGGGGGGTAACCCTACTATTGAACTCGTACTTGTACTTGGGCCGTGCCTAAGGTGTTGGTTGTTTCAATAGTTGGTTACTTGTTTCAATAGTTGACATTTTTTCAATAGTTGAACTTTTTTCCAACAGTTTCAGTTTTCCCGTAGGTAAAGATGATGATGTGTGACCAATGTGTGAATGTGTTGTTTTTTTTTTTTCAATAGTCATGTACGCGTCGTTGTCGATGTTATACACACTGCGTACTGCGGGTGAGAAATAAAACAAACTGTTGTGCTGTGCTGTGCTTGATGTTGGCTTGGTGTTATTGTATTATCGAATTGGACTTAATACCAGTGCCGGGCCGATGCACACACTGCGTACTGCGAGTGCTGGCAAGCGCAGTGAGAAATTAAACAAACTGTTGCGCTGTTGTGTTGTGTGCGCTGTGTGGGGGAGACTTTTCATCACACTTGACACGCGCATTCTTACCCTCGATGTTGCCTTGGTGTTATTGTGTTATCGAATTGGACTTAATATCAGTGCCGGACTGTTGCGCTGTTGTGTTGTGTGCGCTGTGCGGGGGACTTTTCCAACACTTGACACTTTGCATTCCGGGACGTGGACGCTTTCCGGGTCTTGGTGTTATTGCCGACGGGTCAGTGTTATACACATTTCGTACTGCGAGTGCTGGCTTGCGCAGTGAGAAATTCAACAAACCGTTGCGCTGTTGTGTTGTGTGCGCTGTGTGGGGGAGACTTTTCATCACACTTGACACGCGCATTCTTACCCTCGATGTTGCCTTGGTGTTATTGTGTTATCGAATTGGACTTAATACCAGTGCCGGACCGATGCACATACTGCGTACTGCGGGCGTTGGCTCGCGCAGTGACAAATTAAACAAACTGTTGCGCTGTTGTGTTGTGTGCGCTGTGCGGGGGACGTCCTCGGTCGAGAACACCTGATTGGCAACACAACCGAAGCACCTCGTGACAAAATTTTGCTCTCCCATCGTCCTCGGTCGAAAACATGTGATTGACATCACACCCGAAGCACCTCGATCCAACACTTTTGCTCTCCCATCGTCCTCGGTCGAGAACACCTGATTGGCAACACAACCAAAGCACCTCGTGACAAAATTTTGTTCTCCCATCGTCCTCGGTCGAAAACATGTGATTGACATCACACCCGAAGCACCTCGATCCAAAACTTTTGCTCTCCCATCGTCCTTGGTCGAAAACATGTGATTGGCATCACACCCGAAGCACCTCGATCCAAAACTTTTGCTCTCCCATCGTGTTCGGTCGAGAACATGTGATTGACATCACACCCGAAGCACCTCGATCCAAAACTTTAGCAATCCCATCGTCCTTGGTCGAAAACATGTGATTGACATCACACCCGAAGCACCTCGATCCAAAACTTTTGCTCTCTCATCGTCCTCGGTCGAAAACATGTGATTGACATCACACCCGAAGCACCTCGATCCAAAACTTTTGCTCTCCCATCGTCCTCGGTCGAGAACACCTGATTGGCAACACAACCGAAGCACCTCGAGACAAAATTTTGCTCTCCCATCGTCCTTGGTCGAAAACAGGTGATTGACATCACACCCGAAGCACCTCGGTCCAAAGCTTTTGCTCTCCCATCGTCCTCGGTCGAAAACATGTGATTGACATCACACCCGAAGCACCTCGATCCAAAACTTTTGCTCTCCCATCGTCCTCGGTCGAGAACACCTGATTGGCAACACAACCGAAGCACCTCGAGACAAAATTTTGTTCTCCCATCGTCCTCGGTCGAAAACATGTGATTGACATCACACCCGAAGCACCTCGATCCAAAACTTTTGCTCTCCCATCGTCCTTGGTCGAAAACATGTGATTGGCATCACACCCGAAGCTCCTCGATCCAAAACTTTTGCTCTCCCATCGTCCTCGGTCGAGAACACCTGATTGGCAACACACCCGAAGCACCTCGATCCAAAACTTTTGCTCTCCCATCGTCCTCGGTCGAAAACATGTGATTGACATCACACCCGAAGCACCTCGATCCAAAACTTATGCTCTCCCATCGTCCATCGTCTTACATGGGAGGTATTTCAATGTTCGACACACCGTACTGCACAGGGTTCGCATGGCACACGAGAGAGCGACAATCGCCTTATGCCCCTTCGACGCTCACAACGCACGACCCGACACCACACACTGGAGTACGCACATCTTACCACCACCAGGGGGGTGGTTCGACATGCGAAGCTCACCGGAATCGTATGACGCTCACCCGTCGGGGTTACCCCCTTCCGATGGATGGCCATCCGACTCACTGGATTCGATAGACGTTCGACCCTACCGACAGTAACTTGACCCCACCCGTACGGCATCGTACTACCGAACATCCATACAAGCTTCGCAAGTTATGCCTCAAACTTTTCACTCACCAACTTTCCCCACAATAGTGTAAAACATGGTCATACCAACGTTGCCTCGGCATGGGTATATACCGCACTGGGGGCATCGTTATAGGGGTGCCTTGGATAGACTTGTACCACTAGCCGAGACACCATGCTGGGTCGGGAAATGTTCACGCACCGCAATCGGTACCAGTGCCGGGTGTCGGTCATATTCCGATGGGGGGTAACCCTACTATTGAACTCGTACTTGTACTTGGGCCGTGCCTAAGGTGTTGGTTGTTTCAATAGTTGGTTACTTGTTTCAATAGTTGACATTTTTTCAATAGTTGAACTTTTTTCCAACAGTTTCAGTTTTCCCGTAGGTAAAGATGATGATGTGTGACCAATGTGTGAATGTGTTGTTTTTTTTTTTTCAATAGTCATGTACGCGTCGTTGTCGATGTTATACACACTGCGTACTGCGGGTGAGAAATAAAACAAACTGTTGTGCTGTGCTGTGCTTGATGTTGGCTTGGTGTTATTATATTATCGAATTGGACTTAATACCAGTGCCGGGCCGATGCACACACTGCGTACTTCGAGTGCTGGCAAGCGCAGTGAGAAATTAAACAAACTGTTGCGCTGTTGTGTTGTGTGCGCTGTGTGGGGGAGACTTTTCATCACACTTGACACGCGCATTCTTACCCTCGATGTTGCCTTGGTGTTATTGTGTTATCGAATTGGACTTAATATCAGTGCCGGACTGTTGCGCTGTTGTGTTGTGTGCGCTGTGCGGGGGACTTTTCCAACACTTGACACTTTGCATTCCGGGACGTGGACGCTTTCCGGGTCTTGGTGTTATTGCCGACGGGTCAGCGTTATACACATTTCGTACTGCGAGTGCTGGCTTGCGCAGTGAGAAATTCAACAAACCGTTGCGCTGTTGTGTTGTGTGCGCTGTGTGGGGGAGACTTTTCATCACACTTGACACGCGCATTCTTACCCTCGATGTTGCCTTGGTGTTATTGTGTTATCGAATTGGACTTAATACCAGTGCCGGACCGATGCACATACTGCGTACTGCGGGCGTTGGCTCGCGCAGTGACAAATTAAACAAACTGTTGCGCTGTTGTGTTGTGTGCGCTGTGCGGGGGACGTCCTCGGTCGAGAACACCTGATTGGCAACACAACCGAAGCACCTCGTGACAAAATTTTGCTCTCCCATCGTCCTCGGTCGAAAACATGTGATTGACATCACAACCGAAGCACCTCGATCCAACACTTTTGCTCTCCCATCGTCCTCGGTCGAGAACACCTGATTGGCAACACAACCAAAGCACCTCGTGACAAAATTTTGTTCTCCCATCGTCCTCGGTCGAAAACATGTGATTGACATCACACCCGAAGCACCTCGATCCAAAACTTTTGCTCTCCCATCGTCCTTGGTCGAAAACATGTGATTGGCATCACACCCGAAGCACCTCGATCCAAAACTTTTGCTCTCCCATCGTGTTCGGTCGAGAACATGTGATTGACATCACACCCGAAGCACCTCGATCCAAAACTTTAGCAATCCCATCGTCCTTGGTCGAAAACATGTGATTGACATCACACCCGAAGCACCTCGATCCAAAACTTTTGCTCTCTCATCGTCCTCGGTCGAAAACATGTGATTGACATCACACCCGAAGCACCTCGATCCAAAACTTTTGCTCTCCCATCGTCCTCGGTCGAGAACACCTGATTGGCAACACAACCGAAGCACATCGAGACAAAATTTTGCTCTCCCATCATCCTTGGTCGAAAACAGGTGATTGACATCACACCCGAAGCACCTCGGTCCAAAGCTTTTGCTCTCCCATCGTCCTCGGTCGAAAACATGTGATTGACATCACACCCGAAGCACCTCGATCCAAAACTTTTGCTCTCCCATCGTCCTCGGTCGAGAACACCTGATTGGCAACACAACCGAAGCACCTCGAGACAAAATTTTGCTCTCCCATCGTCCTCGGTCTTAAACATGTGATTGACATCACACCCGAAGCACCTCGATCCAAAACTTTTGCTCTCCCATCGTCCTCGGTCGAAAACATGTGATTGACATCACACCCGAAGCACCTCGATCCAAAACTTATGCTCTCCCATCGTCCATCGTCTTACATGGGAGGTATTTCAATGTTCGACACACCGTACTGCACAGGGTTCGCATGGCACACGAGAGAGCGACAATCGCCTTATGCCCCTTCGACGCTCACAACGCACGACCCGACACCACACACTGGAGTACGCACATCTTACCACCACCAGGGGGGTGGTTCGACATGCGAAGCTCACCGGAATCGTATGACGCTCACCCGTCGGGGTTACCCCCTTCCGATGGATGGCCATCCGACTCACTGGATTCGATAGACGTTCGACCCTACCGACAGTAACTTGACCCCACCCGTACGGCATCGTACTACCGAACATCCATACAAGCTTCGCAAGTTATGCCTCAAACTTTTCACTCACCAACTTTCCCCACAATAGTGTAAAACATGGTCATACCAACGTTGCCTCGGCATGGGTATATACCGCACTGGGGGCATCGTTATAGGGGTGCCTTGGATAGACTTGTACCACTAGCCGAGACACCATGCTGGGTCGGGAAATGTTCACGCACCGCAATCGGTACCTGTGCCGGGTGTCGGTCATATTCCGATGGGGGGTAACCCTACTATTGAACTCGTACTTGTACTTGGGCCGTGCCTAAGGTGTTGGTTGTTTCAATAGTTGGTTACTTGTTTCAATAGTTGACATTTTTTCAATAGTTGAACTTTTTTCCAACAGTTTCAGTTTTCCCGTAGGTAAAGATGATGATGTGTGACCAATGTGTGAATGTGTTGTTTTTTTTTTTTTCAATAGTCATGTACGCGTCGTTGTCGATGTTATACACACTGCGTACTGCGGGTGAGAAATAAAACAAACTGTTGTGCTGTGCTGTGCTTGATGTTGGCTTGGTGTTATTATATTATCGAATTGGACTTAATACCAGTGCCGGGCCGATGCACACACTGCGTACTGCGAGTGCTGGCAAGCGCAGTGAGAAATTAAACAAACTGTTGCGCTGTTGTGTTGTGTGCGCTGTGTGGGGGAGACTTTTCATCACACTTGACACGCGCATTCTTACCCTCGATGTTGCCTTGGTGTTATTGTGTTATCGAATTGGACTTAATATCAGTGCCGGACTGTTGCGCTGTTGTGTTGTGTGCGCTGTGCGGGGGACTTTTCCAACACTTGACACTTTGCATTCCGGGACGTGGACGCTTTCCGGGTCTTGGTGTTATTGCCGACGGGTCAGCGTTATACACATTTCGTACTGCGAGTGCTGGCTTGCGAAGTGAGAAATTCAACAAACCGTTGCGCTGTTGTGTTGTGTGCGCTGTGTGGGCGAGACTTTTCATCACACTTGACACGCGCATTCTTACCCTCGATGTTGCCTTGGTGTTATTGTGTTATCGAATTGGACTTAATACCAGTGCCGGACCGATGCACATACTGCGTACTGCGGGCGTTGGCTCGCGCAGTGACAAATTAAACAAACTGTTGCGCTGTTGTGTTGTGTGCGCTGTGCGGGGGACGTCCTCGGTCGAGAACACCTGATTGGCAACACAACCGAAGCACCTCGTGACAAAATTTTGCTCTCCCATCGTGTTCGGTCGAGAACATGTGATTGACATCACACCCGAAGCACCTCGATCCAAAACTTTAGCAATCCCATCGTCCTTGGTCGAAAACATGTGATTGACATCACACCCGAAGCACCTCGATCCAAAACTTTTGCTCTCTCATCGTCCTCGGTCGAAAACATGTGATTGACATCACACCCGAAGCACCTCGATCCAAAACTTTTGCTCTCCCATCGTGTTCGGTCGAGAACATGTGATTGACATCACACCCGAAGCACCTCGATCCAAAACTTTAGCAATCCCATCGTCCTTGGTCGAAAACATGTGATTGACATCACACCCGAAGCACCTCGATCCAAAACTTTTGTTCTCTCATCGTCCTCGGTCGAAAACATGTGATTGACATCACACCCGAAGCACCTCGATCCAAAACTTTTGCTCTCCCATCGTCCTCGGTCGAGAACACCTGATTGGCAACACAACCGAAGCACCTCGAGACAAAATTTTGCTCTCCCATCGTCCTTGGTCGAAAACAGGTGATTGACATCACACCCGAAGCACCTCGGTCCAAAGCTTTTGCTCTCCCATCGTCCTCGGTCGAAAACATGTGATTGACATCACACCCGAAGCACCTCGATCCAAAACTTTTGCTCTCCCATCGTCCTCGGTCGAGAACACCTGATTGGCAACACAACCGAAGCACCTCGAGACAAAATTTTGTTCTCCCATCGTCCTCGGTCGAAAACATGTGATTGACATCACACCCGAAGCACCTCGATCCAAAACTTTTGCTCTCCCATCGTCCTTGGTCGAAAACATGTGATTGGCATCACACCCGAAGCTCCTCGATCCAAAACTTTTGCTCTCCCATCGTCCTCGGTCGAGAACACCTGATTGGCAACACACCCGAAGCACCTCGATCCAAAACTTTTGCTCTCCCATCGTCCTCGGTCGAAAACATGTGATTGACATCACACCCGAAGCACCTCGATCCAAAACTTATGCTCTCCCATCGTCCATCGTCTTACATGGGAGGTATTTCAATGTTCGACACACCGTACTGCACAGGGTTCGCATGGCACACGAGAGAGCGACAATCGCCTTATGCCCCTTCGACGCTCACAACGCACGACCCGACACCACACACTGGAGTACGCACATCTTACCACCACCAGGGGGGTGGTTCGACATGCGAAGCTCACCGGAATCGTATGACGCTCACCCGTCGGGGTTACCCCCTTCCGATGGATGGCCATCCGACTCACTGGATTCGATAGACGTTCGACCCTACCGACAGTAACTTGACCCCACCCGTACGGCATCGTACTACCGAACATCCATACAAGCTTCGCAAGTTATGCCTCAAACTTTTCACTCACCAACTTTCCCCACAATAGTGTAAAACATGGTCATACCAACGTTGCCTCGGCATGGGTATATACCGCACTGGGGGCATCGTTATAGGGGTGCCTTGGATAGACTTGTACCACTAGCCGAGACACCATGCTGGGTCGGGAAATGTTCACGCACCGCAATCGGTACCAGTGCCGGGTGTCGGTCATATTCCGATGGGGGGTAACCCTACTATTGAACTCGTACTTGTACTTGGGCCGTGCCTAAGGTGTTGGTTGTTTCAATAGTTGGTTACTTGTTTCAATAGTTGACATTTTTTCAATAGTTGAACTTTTTTCCAACAGTTTCAGTTTTCCCGTAGGTAAAGATGATGATGTGTGACCAATGTGTGAATGTGTTGTTTTTTTTTTTTTCAATAGTCATGTACGCGTCGTTGTCAATGTTATACACACTGCGTACTGCGGGTGAGAAATAAAACAAACTGTTGTGCTGTGCTGTGCTTGATGTTGGCTTGGTGTTATTATATTATCGAATTGGACTTAATACCAGTGCCGGGCCGATGCACACACTGCGTACTGCGAGTGCTGGCAAGCGCAGTGAGAAATTAAACAAACTGTTGCGCTGTTGTGTTGTGTGCGCTGTGTGGGGGAGACTTTTCATCACACTTGACACGCGCATTCTTACCCTCGATGTTGCCTTGGTGTTATTGTGTTATCGAATTGGACTTAATATCAGTGCCGGACTGTTGCGCTGTTGTGTTGTGTGCGCTGTGCGGGGGACTTTTCCAACACTTGACACTTTGCATTCCGGGACGTGGACGCTTTCCGGGTCTTGGTGTTATTGCCGACGGGTCAGCGTTATACACATTTCGTACTGCGAGTGCTGGCTTGCGCAGTGAGAAATTCAACAAACCGTTGCGCTGTTGTGTTGTGTGCGCTGTGTGGGGGAGACTTTTCATCACACTTGACACGCGCATTCTTACCCTCGATGTTGCCTTGGTGTTATTGTGTTATCGAATTGGACTTAATACCAGTGCCGGACCGATGCACATACTGCGTACTGCGGGCGTTGGCTCGCGCAGTGACAAATTAAACAAACTGTTGCGCTGTTGTGTTGTGTGCGTTGTGCGGGGGACGTCCTCGGTCGAGAACACCTGATTGGCAACACAACCGAAGCACCTCGTGACAAAATTTTGCTCTCCCATCGTCCTCGGTCGAAAACATGTGATTGACATCACACCCGAAGCACCTCGATCCAACACTTTTGCTCTCCCATCGTCCTCGGTCGAGAACACCTGATTGGCAACACAACCAAAGCACCTCGTGACAAAATTTTGTTCTCCCATCGTCCTCGGTCGAAAACATGTGATTGACATCACACCCGAAGCACCTCGATCCAAAACTTTTGCTCTCCCATCGTCCTTGGTCGAAAACATGTGATTGGCATCACACCCGAAGCACCTCGATCCAAAACTTTTGCTCTCCCATCGTGTTCGGTCGAGAACATGTGATTGACATCACACCCGAAGCACCTCGATCCAAAACTTTAGCAATCCCATCGTCCTTGGTCGAAAACATGTGATTGACATCACACCCGAAGCACCTCGATCCAAAACTTTTGCTCTCTCATCGTCCTCGGTCGAAAACATGTGATTGACATCACACCCGAAGCACCTCGATCCAAAACTTTTGCTCTCCCATCGTCCTCGGTCGAGAACACCTGATTGGCAACACAACCGAAGCACCTCGAGACAAAATTTTGCTCTCCCATCGTCCTTGGTCGAAAACAGGTGATTGACATCACACCCGAAGCACCTCGGTCCAAAGCTTTTGCTCTCCCATCGTCCTCGGTCGAAAACATGTGATTGACATCACACCCGAAGCACCTCGATCCAAAACTTTTGCTCTCCCATCGTCCTCGGTCGAGAACACCTGATTGGCAACACAACCGAAGCACCTCGAGACAAAATGTTGCTCTCCCATCGTCCTCGGTCGAAAACATGTGACATCACACCCGAAGCACCTCGATCCAAAACTTTTGCTCTCCCATCGTCCTCGGTCGAGAACACCTGATTGGCAACACAACCGAAGCACCTCGAGACAAAATTTTGCTCTCCCATCGTCCTCGGTCTTAAACATGTGATTGACATCACACCCGAAGCACCTCGATCCAAAACTTTTGCTCTCCCATCGTCCTCGGTCGAAAACATGTGATTGACATCACACCCGAAGCACCTCGATCCAAAACTTATGCTCTCCCATCGTCCATCGTCTTACATGGGAGGTATTTCAATGTTCGACACACCGTACTGCACAGGGTTCGCATGGCACACGAGAGAGCGACAATCGCCTTATGCCCCTTCGACGCTCACAACGCACGACCCGACACCACACACTGGAGTACGCACATCTTACCACCACCAGGGGGGTGGTTCGACATGCGAAGCTCACCGGAATCGTATGACGCTCACCCGTCGGGGTTACCCCCTTCCGATGGATGGCCATCCGACTCACTGGATTCGATAGACGTTCGACCCTACCGACAGTAACTTGACCCCACCCGTACGGCATCGTACTACCGAACATCCATACAAGCTTCGCAAGTTATGCCTCAAACTTTTCACTCACCAACTTTCCCCACAATAGTGTAAAACATGGTCATACCAACGTTGCCTCGGCATGGGTATATACCGCACTGGGGGCATCGTTATAGGGGTGCCTTGGATAGACTTGTACCACTAGCCGAGACACCATGCTGGGTCGGGAAATGTTCACGCACCGCAATCGGTACCAGTGCCGGGTGTCGGTCATATTCCGATGGGGGGTAACCCTACTATTGAACTCGTACTTGTACTTGGGCCGTGCCTAAGGTGTTGGTTGTTTCAATAGTTGGTTACTTGTTTCAATAGTTGACATTTTTTCAATAGTTGAACTTTTTTCCAACAGTTTCAGTTTTCCCGTAGGTAAAGATGATGATGTGTGACCAATGTGTGAATGTGTTGTTTTTTTTTTTCAATAGTCATGTACGCGTCGTTGTCGATGTTATACACACTGCGTACTGCGGGTGAGAAATAAAACAAACTGTTGTGCTGTGCTGTGCTTGATGTTGGCTTGGTGTTATTGTATTATCGAATTGGACTTAATACCAGTGCCGGGCCGATGCACACACTGCGTACTGCGAGTGCTGGCAAGCGCAGTGAGAAATTAAACAAACTGTTGCGCTGTTGTGTTGTGTGCGCTGTGTGGGGGAGACTTTTCATCACACTTGACACGCGCATTCTTACCCTCGATGTTGCCTTGGTGTTATTGTGTTATCGAATTGGACTTAATATCAGTGCCGGACTGTTGCGCTGTTGTGTTGTGTGCGCTGTGCGGGGGACTTTTCCAACACTTGACACTTTGCATTCCGGGACGTGGACGCTTTCCGGGTCTTGGTGTTATTGCCGACGGGTCAGCGTTATACACATTTCGTACTGCGAGTGCTGGCTTGCGCAGTGAGAAATTCAACAAACCGTTGCGCTGTTGTGTTGTGTGCGCTGTGTGGGGGAGACTTTTCATCACACTTGACACGCGCATTCTTACCCTCGATGTTGCCTTGGTGTTATTGTGTTATCGAATTGGACTTAATACCAGTGCCGGACCGATGCACATACTGCGTACTGCGGGCGTTGGCTCGCGCAGTGACAAATTAAACAAACTGTTGCGCTGTTGTGTTGTGTGCGCTGTGCGGGGGACGTCCTCGGTCGAGAACACCTGATTGGCAACACAACCAAAGCACCTCGTGACAAAATTTTGTTCTCCCATCGTCCTCGGTCGAAAACATGTGATTGACATCACACCCGAAGCACCTCGATCCAAAACTTTTGCTCTCCCATCGTCCTTGGTCGAAAACATGTGATTGGCATCACACCCGAAGCACCTCGATCCAAAACTTTTGCTCTCCCATCGTGTTCGGTCGAGAACATGTGATTGACATCACACCCGAAGCACCTCGATCCAAAACTTTAGCAATCCCATCGTCCTTGGTCGAAAACATGTGATTGGCATCACACCCGAAGCACCTCGATCCAAAACTTTTGCTCTCTCATCGTCCTCGGTCGAAAACATGTGATTGACATCACACCCGAAGCACCTCGATCCAAAACTTTTGCTCTCCCATCGTCCTCGGTCGAGAACACCTGATTGGCAACACAACCGAAGCACCTCGAGACAAAATTTTGCTCTCCCATCGTCCTTGGTCGAAAACAGGTGATTGACATCACACCCGAAGCACCTCGGTCCAAAGCTTTTGCTCTCCCATCGTCCTCGGTCGAAAACATGTGATTGACATCACACCCGAAGCACCTCGATCCAAAACTTTTGCTCTCCCATCGTCCTCGGTCGAGAACACCTGATTGGCAACACAACCGAAGCACCTCGAGACAAAATTTTGTTCTCCCATCGTCCTCGGTCGAAAACATGTGATTGACATCACACCCGAAGCACCTCGATCCAAAACTTTTGCTCTCCCATCGTCCTTGGTCGAAAACATGTGATTGGCATCACACCCGAAGCTCCTCGATCCAAAACTTTTGCTCTCCCATCGTCCTCGGTCGAGAACACCTGATTGGCAACACACCCGAAGCACCTCGATCCAAAACTTTTGCTCTCCCATCGTCCTCGGTCGAGAACACCTGATTGGCAACACAACCGAAGCACCTCGAGACAAAATTTTGCTCTCCCATCGTCCTCGGTCTTAAACATGTGATTGACATCACACCCGAAGCACCTCGATCCAAAACTTTTGCTCTCCCATCGTCCTCGGTCGAAAACATGTGATTGACATCACACCCGAAGCACCTCGATCCAAAACTTATGCTCTCCCATCGTCCATCGTCTTACATGGGAGGTATTTCAATGTTCGACACACCGTACTGCACAGGGTTCGCATGGCACACGAGAGAGCGACAATCGCCTTATGCCCCTTCGACGCTCACAACGCACGACCCGACACCACACACTGGAGTACGCACATCTTACCACCACCAGGGGGGTGGTTCGACATGCGAAGCTCACCGGAATCGTATGACGCTCACCCGTCGGGGTTACCCCCTTCCGATGGATGGCCATCCGACTCACTGGATTCGATAGACGTTCGACCCTACCGACAGTAACTTGACCCCACCCGTACGGCATCGTACTACCGAACATCCATACAAGCTTCGCAAGTTATGCCTCAAACTTTTCACTCACCAACTTTCCCCACAATAGTGTAAAACATGGTCATACCAACGTTGCCTCGGCATGGGTATATACCGCACTGGGGGCATCGTTATAGGGGTGCCTTGGATAGACTTGTACCACTAGCCGAGACACCATGCTGGGTCGGGAAATGTTCACGCACCGCAATCGGTACCAGTGCCGGGTGTCGGTCATATTCCGATGGGGGGTAACCCTACTATTGAACTCGTACTTGTACTTGGGCCGTGCCTAAGGTGTTGGTTGTTTCAATAGTTGGTTACTTGTTTCAATAGTTGACATTTTTTCAATAGTTGAACTTTTTTCCAACAGTTTCAGTTTTCCCGTAGGTAAAGATGATGATGTGTGACCAATGTGTGAATGTGTTGTTTTTTTTTTTCAATAGTCATGTACGCGTCGTTGTCGATGTTATACACACTGCGTACTGCGGGTGAGAAATAAAACAAACTGTTGTGCTGTGCTGTGCTTGATGTTGGCTTGGTGTTATTGTATTATCGAATTGGACTTAATACCAGTGCCGGGCCGATGCACACACTGCGTACTGCGAGTGCTGGCAAGCGCAGTGAGAAATTAAACAAACTGTTGCGCTGTTGTGTTGTGTGCGCTGTGTGGGGGAGACTTTTCATCACACTTGACACGCGCATTCTTACCCTCGATGTTGCCTTGGTGTTATTGTGTTATCGAATTGGACTTAATATCAGTGCCGGACTGTTGCGCTGTTGTGTTGTGTGCGCTGTGCGGGGGACTTTTCCAACACTTGACACTTTGCATTCCGGGACGTGGACGCTTTCCGGGTCTTGGTGTTATTGCCGACGGGTCAGCGTTATACACATTTCGTACTGCGAGTGCTGGCTTGCGCAGTGAGAAATTCAACAAACCGTTGCGCTGTTGTGTTGTGTGCGCTGTGTGGGGGAGACTTTTCATCACACTTGACACGCGCATTCTTACCCTCGATGTTGCCTTGGTGTTATTGTGTTATCGAATTGGACTTAATACCAGTGCCGGACCGATGCACATACTGCGTACTGCGGGCGTTGGCTCGCGCAGTGACAAATTAAACAAACTGTTGCGCTGTTGTGTTGTGTGCGCTGTGCGGGGGACGTCCTCGGTCGAGAACACCTGATTGGCAACACAACCGAAGCACCTCGAGACAAAATTTTGTTCTCCCATCGTCCTCGGTCGAAAACATGTGATTGACATCACACCCGAAGCACCTCGATCCAAAACTTTTGCTCTCCCATCGTCCTTGGTCGAAAACATGTGATTGGCATCACACCCGAAGCTCCTCGATCCAAAACTTTTGCTCTCCCATCGTCCTCGGTCGAGAACACCTGATTGGCAACACACCCGAAGCACCTCGATCCAAAACTTTTGCTCTCCCATCGTCCTCGGTCGAGAACACCTGATTGGCAACACAACCGAAGCACCTCGAGACAAAATTTTGCTCTCCCATCGTCCTCGGTCTTAAACATGTGATTGACATCACACCCGAAGCACCTCGATCCAAAACTTTTGCTCTCCCATCGTCCTCGGTCGAAAACATGTGATTGACATCACACCCGAAGCACCTCGATCCAAAACTTATGCTCTCCCATCGTCCATCGTCTTACATGGGAGGTATTTCAATGTTCGACACACCGTACTGCACAGGGTTCGCATGGCACACGAGAGAGCGACAATCGCCTTATGCCCCTTCGACGCTCACAACGCACGACCCGACACCACACACTGGAGTACGCACATCTTACCACCACCAGGGGGGTGGTTCGACATGCGAAGCTCACCGGAATCGTATGACGCTCACCCGTCGGGGTTACCCCCTTCCGATGGATGGCCATCCGACTCACTGGATTCGATAGACGTTCGACCCTACCGACAGTAACTTGACCCCACCCGTACGGCATCGTACTACCGAACATCCATACAAGCTTCGCAAGTTATGCCTCAAACTTTTCACTCACCAACTTTCCCCACAATAGTGTAAAACATGGTCATACCAACGTTGCCTCGGCATGGGTATATACCGCACTGGGGGCATCGTTATAGGGGTGCCTTGGATAGACTTGTACCACTAGCCGAGACACCATGCTGGGTCGGGAAATGTTCACGCACCGCAATCGGTACCAGTGCCGGGTGTCGGTCATATTCCGATGGGGGGTAACCCTACTATTGAACTCGTACTTGTACTTGGGCCGTGCCTAAGGTGTTGGTTGTTTCAATAGTTGGTTACTTGTTTCAATAGTTGACATTTTTTCAATAGTTGAACTTTTTTCCAACAGTTTCAGTTTTCCCGTAGGTAAAGATGATGATGTGTGACCAATGTGTGAATGTGTTGTTTTTTTTTTTCAATAGTCATGTACGCGTCGTTGTCGATGTTATACACACTGCGTACTGCGGGTGAGAAATAAAACAAACTGTTGTGCTGTGCTGTGCTTGATGTTGGCTTGGTGTTATTGTATTATCGAATTGGACTTAATACCAGTGCCGGGCCGATGCACACACTGCGTACTGCGAGTGCTGGCAAGCGCAGTGAGAAATTAAACAAACTGTTGCGCTGTTGTGTTGTGTGCGCTGTGTGGGGGAGACTTTTCATCACACTTGACACGCGCATTCTTACCCTCGATGTTGCCTTGGTGTTATTGTGTTATCGAATTGGACTTAATATCAGTGCCGGACTGTTGCGCTGTTGTGTTGTGTGCGCTGTGCGGGGGACTTTTCCAACACTTGACACTTTGCATTCCGGGACGTGGACGCTTTCCGGGTCTTGGTGTTATTGCCGACGGGTCAGCGTTATACACATTTCGTACTGCGAGTGCTGGCTTGCGCAGTGAGAAATTCAACAAACCGTTGCGCTGTTGTGTTGTGTGCGCTGTGTGGGGGAGACTTTTCATCACACTTGACACGCGCATTCTTACCCTCGATGTTGCCTTGGTGTTATTGTGTTATCGAATTGGACTTAATACCAGTGCCGGACCGATGCACATACTGCGTACTGCGGGCGTTGGCTCGCGCAGTGACAAATTAAACAAACTGTTGCGCTGTTGTGTTGTGTGCGCTGTGCGGGGGACGTCCTCGGTCGAGAACACCTGATTGGCAACACAACCGAAGCACCTCGTGACAAAATTTTGCTCTCCCATCGTCCTCGGTCGAAAACATGTGATTGACATCACACCCGAAGCACCTCGATCCAACACTTTTGCTCTCCCATCGTCCTCGGTCGAGAACACCTGATTGGCAACACAACCAAAGCACCTCGTGACAAAATTTTGTTCTCCCATCGTCCTCGGTCGAAAACATGTGATTGACATCACACCCGAAGCACCTCGATCCAAAACATTTGCTCTCCCATCGTCCTTGGTCGAAAACATGTGATTGGCATCACACCCGAAGCACCTCGATCCAAAACTTTTGCTCTCCCATCGTGTTCGGTCGAGAACATGTGATTGACATCACACCCGAAGCACCTCGATCCAAAACTTTAGCAATCCCATCGTCCTTGGTCGAAAACATGTGATTGACATCACACCCGAAGCACCTCGATCCAAAACTTTTGCTCTCTCATCGTCCTCGGTCGAAAACATGTGATTGACATCACACCCGAAGCACCTCGATCCAAAACTTTTGCTCTCCCATCGTCCTCGGTCGAGAACACCTGATTGGCAACACAACCGAAGCACCTCGAGACAAAATTTTGCTCTCCCATCGTCCTTGGTCGAAAACAGGTGATTGACATCACACCCGAAGCACCTCGGTCCAAAGCTTTTGCTCTCCCATCGTCCTCGGTCGAAAACATGTGATTGACATCACACCCGAAGCACCTCGATCCAAAACTTTTGCTCTCCCATCGTCCTCGGTCGAGAACACCTGATTGGCAACACAACCGAAGCACCTCGAGACAAAATTTTGTTCTCCCATCGTCCTCGGTCGAAAACATGTGATTGACATCACACCCGAAGCACCTCGATCCAAAACTTTTGCTCTCCCATCGTCCTTGGTCGAAAACATGTGATTGGCATCACACCCGAAGCTCCTCGATCCAAAACTTTTGCTCTCCCATCGTCCTCGGTCGAGAACACCTGATTGGCAACACACCCGAAGCACCTCGATCCAAAACTTTTGCTCTCCCATCGTCCTCGGTCGAAAACATGTGATTGACATCACACCCGAAGCACCTCGATCCAAAACTTATGCTCTCCCATCGTCCATCGTCTTACATGGGAGGTATTTCAATGTTCGACACACCGTACTGCACAGGGTTCGCATGGCACACGAGAGAGCGACAATCGCCTTATGCCCCTTCGACGCTCACAACGCACGACCCGACACCACACACTGGAGTACGCACATCTTACCACCACCAGGGGGGTGGTTCGACATGCGAAGCTCACCGGAATCGTATGACGCTCACCCGTCGGGGTTACCCCCTTCCGATGGATGGCCATCCGACTCACTGGATTCGATAGACGTTCGACCCTACCGACAGTAACTTGACCCCACCCGTACGGCATCGTACTACCGAACATCCATACAAGCTTCGCAAGTTATGCCTCAAACTTTTCACTCACCAACTTTCCCCACAATAGTGTAAAACATGGTCATACCAACGTTGCCTCGGCATGGGTATATACCGCACTGGGGGCATCGTTATAGGGGTGCCTTGGATAGACTTGTACCACTAGCCGAGACACCATGCTGGGTCGGGAAATGTTCACGCACCGCAATCGGTACCAGTGCCGGGTGTCGGTCATATTCCGATGGGGGGTAACCCTACTATTGAACTCGTACTTGTACTTGGGCCGTGCCTAAGGTGTTGGTTGTTTCAATAGTTGGTTACTTGTTTCAATAGTTGACATTTTTTCAATAGTTGAACTTTTTTCCAACAGTTTCAGTTTTCCCGTAGGTAAAGATGATGATGTGTGACCAATGTGTGAATGTGTTGTTTTTTTTTTTTCAATAGTCATGTACGCGTCGTTGTCGATGTTATACACACTGCGTACTGCGGGTGAGAAATAAAACAAACTGTTGTGCTGTGCTGTGCTTGATGTTGGCTTGGTGTTATTATATTATCGAATTGGACTTAATACCAGTGCCGGGCCGATGCACACACTGCGTACTGCGAGTGCTGGCAAGCGCAGTGAGAAATTAAACAAACTGTTGCGCTGTTGTGTTGTGTGCGCTGTGTGGGGGAGACTTTTCATCACACTTGACACGCGCATTCTTACCCTCGATGTTGCCTTGGTGTTATTGTGTTATCGAATTGGACTTAATATCAGTGCCGGACTGTTGCGCTGTTGTGTTGTGTGCGCTGTGCGGGGGACTTTTCCAACACTTGACACTTTGCATTCCGGGACGTGGACGCTTTCCGGGTCTTGGTGTTATTGCCGACGGGTCAGCGTTATACACATTTCGTACTGCGAGTGCTGGCTTGCGCAGTGAGAAATTCAACAAACCGTTGCGCTGTTGTGTTGTGTGCGCTGTGTGGGGGAGACTTTTCATCACACTTGACACGCGCATTCTTACCCTCGATGTTGCCTTGGTGTTATTGTGTTATCGAATTGGACTTAATACCAGTGCCGGACCGATGCACATACTGCGTACTGCGGGCGTTGGCTCGCGCAGTGACAAATTAAACAAACTGTTGCGCTGTTGTGTTGTGTGCGCTGTGCGGGGGACGTCCTCGGTCGAGAACACCTGATTGGCAACACAACCGAAGCACCTCGTGACAAAATTTTGCTCTCCCATCGTCCTCGGTCGAAAACATGTGATTGACATCACACCCGAAGCACCTCGATCCAACACTTTTGCTCTCCCATCGTCCTCGGTCGAGAACACCTGATTGGCAACACAACCAAAGCACCTCGTGACAAAATTTTGTTCTCCCATCGTCCTCGGTCGAAAACATGTGATTGACATCACACCCGAAGCACCTCGATCCAAAACTTTTGCTCTCCCATCGTCCTTGGTCGAAAACATGTGATTGGCATCACACCCGAAGCACCTCGATCCAAAACTTTTGCTCTCCCATCGTGTTCGGTCGAGAACATGTGATTGACATCACACCCGAAGCACCTCGATCCAAAACTTTAGCAATCCCATCGTCCTTGGTCGAAAACATGTGATTGACATCACACCCGAAGCACCTCGATCCAAAACTTTTGCTCTCTCATCGTCCTCGGTCGAAAACATGTGATTGACATCACACCCGAAGCACCTCGATCCAAAACTTTTGCTCTCCCATCGTCCTCGGTCGAGAACACCTGATTGGCAACACAACCGAAGCACCTCGAGACAAAATTTTGCTCTCCCATCGTCCTTGGTCGAAAACAGGTGATTGACATCACACCCGAAGCACCTCGGTCCAAAGCTTTTGCTCTCCCATCGTCCTCGGTCGAAAACATGTGATTGACATCACACCCGAAGCACCTCGATCCAAAACTTTTGCTCTCCCATCGTCCTCGGTCGAGAACACCTGATTGGCAACACAACCGAAGCACCTCGAGACAAAATTTTGTTCTCCCATCGTCCTCGGTCGAAAACATGTGATTGACATCACACCCGAAGCACCTCGATCCAAAACTTTTGCTCTCCCATCGTCCTTGGTCGAAAACATGTGATTGGCATCACACCCGAAGCTCCTCGATCCAAAACTTTTGCTCTCCCATCGTCCTCGGTCGAGAACACCTGATTGGCAACACACCCGAAGCACCTCGATCCAAAACTTTTGCTCTCCCATCGTCCTCGGTCGAAAACATGTGATTGACATCACACCCGAAGCACCTCGATCCAAAACTTATGCTCTCCCATCGTCCATCGTCTTACATGGGAGGTATTTCAATGTTCGACACACCGTACTGCACAGGGTTCGCATGGCACACGAGAGAGCGACAATCGCCTTATGCCCCTTCGACGCTCACAACGCACGACCCGACACCACACACTGGAGTACGCACATCTTACCACCACCAGGGGGGTGGTTCGACATGCGAAGCTCACCGGAATCGTATGACGCTCACCCGTCGGGGTTACCCCCTTCCGATGGATGGCCATCCGACTCACTGGATTCGATAGACGTTCGACCCTACCGACAGTAACTTGACCCCACCCGTACGGCATCGTACTACCGAACATCCATACAAGCTTCGCAAGTTATGCCTCAAACTTTTCACTCACCAACTTTCCCCACAATAGTGTAAAACATGGTCATACCAACGTTGCCTCGGCATGGGTATATACCGCACTGGGGGCATCGTTATAGGGGTGCCTTGGATAGACTTGTACCACTAGCCGAGACACCATGCTGGGTCGGGAAATGTTCACGCACCGCAATCGGTACCAGTGCCGGGTGTCGGTCATATTCCGATGGGGGGTAACCCTACTATTGAACTCGTACTTGTACTTGGGCCGTGCCTAAGGTGTTGGTTGTTTCAATAGTTGGTTACTTGTTTCAATAGTTGACATTTTTTCAATAGTTGAACTTTTTTCCAACAGTTTCAGTTTTCCCGTAGGTAAAGATGATGATGTGTGACCAATGTGTGAATGTGTTGTTTTTTTTTTTTCAATAGTCATGTACGCGTCGTTGTCGATGTTATACACACTGCGTACTGCGGGTGAGAAATAAAACAAACTGTTGTGCTGTGCTGTGCTTGATGTTGGCTTGGTGTTATTATATTATCGAATTGGACTTAATACCAGTGCCGGGCCGATGCACACACTGCGTACTGCGAGTGCTGGCAAGCGCAGTGAGAAATTAAACAAACTGTTGCGCTGTTGTGTTGTGTGCGCTGTGTGGGGGAGACTTTTCATCACACTTGACACGCGCATTCTTACCCTCGATGTTGCCTTGGTGTTATTGTGTTATCGAATTGGACTTAATATCAGTGCCGGACTGTTGCGCTGTTGTGTTGTGTGCGCTGTGCGGGGGACTTTTCCAACACTTGACACTTTGCATTCCGGGACGTGGACGCTTTCCGGGTCTTGGTGTTATTGCCGACGGGTCAGCGTTATACACATTTCGTACTGCGAGTGCTGGCTTGCGCAGTGAGAAATTCAACAAACCGTTGCGCTGTTGTGTTGTGTGCGCTGTGTGGGGGAGACTTTTCATCACACTTGACACGCGCATTCTTACCCTCGATGTTGCCTTGGTGTTATTGTGTTATCGAATTGGACTTAATACCAGTGCCGGACCGATGCACATACTGCGTACTGCGGGCGTTGGCTCGCGCAGTGACAAATTAAACAAACTGTTGCGCTGTTGTGTTGTGTGCGCTGTGCGGGGGACGTCCTCGGTCGAGAACACCTGATTGGCAACACAACCGAAGCACCTCGTGACAAAATTTTGCTCTCCCATCGTCCTCGGTCGAAAACATGTGATTGACATCACACCCGAAGCACCTCGATCCAACACTTTTGCTCTCCCATCGTCCTCGGTCGAGAACACCTGATTGGCAACACAACCAAAGCACCTCGTGACAAAATTTTGTTCTCCCATCGTCCTCGGTCGAAAACATGTGATTGACATCACACCCGAAGCACCTCGATCCAAAACTTTTGCTCTCCCATCGTCCTTGGTCGAAAACATGTGATTGGCATCACACCCGAAGCACCTCGATCCAAAACTTTTGCTCTCCCATCGTGTTCGGTCGAGAACATGTGATTGACATCACACCCGAAGCACCTCGATCCAAAACTTTAGCAATCCCATCGTCCTTGGTCGAAAACATGTGATTGACATCACACCCGAAGCACCTCGATCCAAAACTTTTGCTCTCTCATCGTCCTCGGTCGAAAACATGTGATTGACATCACACCCGAAGCACCTCGATCCAAAACTTTTGCTCTCCCATCGTCCTCGGTCGAGAACACCTGATTGGCAACACAACCGAAGCACCTCGAGACAAAATTTTGTTCTCCCATCGTCCTTGGTCGAAAACAGGTGATTGACATCACACCCGAAGCACCTCGGTCCAAAGCTTTTGCTCTCCCATCGTCCTCGGTCGAAAACATGTGATTGACATCACACCCGAAGCACCTCGATCCAAAACTTTTGCTCTCCCATCGTCCTCGGTCGAGAACACCTGATTGGCAACACAACCGAAGCACCTCGAGACAAAATTTTGTTCTCCCATCGTCCTCGGTCGAAAACATGTGATTGACATCACACCCGAAGCACCTCGATCCAAAACTTTTGCTCTCCCATCGTCCTTGGTCGAAAACATGTGATTGGCATCACACCCGAAGCTCCTCGATCCAAAACTTTTGCTCTCCCATCGTCCTCGGTCGAGAACACCTGATTGGCAACACACCCGAAGCACCTCGATCCAAAACTTTTGCTCTCCCATCGTCCTCGGTCGAAAACATGTGATTGACATCACACCCGAAGCACCTCGATCCAAAACTTATGCTCTCCCATCGTCCATCGTCTTACATGGGAGGTATTTCAATGTTCGACACACCGTACTGCACAGGGTTCGCATGGCACACGAGAGAGCGACAATCGCCTTATGCCCCTTCGACGCTCACAACGCACGACCCGACACCACACACTGGAGTACGCACATCTTACCACCACCAGGGGGGTGGTTCGACATGCGAAGCTCACCGGAATCGTATGACGCTCACCCGTCGGGGTTACCCCCTTCCGATGGATGGCCATCCGACTCACTGGATTCGATAGACGTTCGACCCTACCGACAGTAACTTGACCCCACCCGTACGGCATCGTACTACCGAACATCCATACAAGCTTCGCAAGTTATGCCTCAAACTTTTCACTCACCAACTTTCCCCACAATAGTGTAAAACATGGTCATACCAACGTTGCCTCGGCATGGGTATATACCGCACTGGGGGCATCGTTATAGGGGTGCCTTGGATAGACTTGTACCACTAGCCGAGACACCATGCTGGGTCGGGAAATGTTCACGCACCGCAATCGGTACCAGTGCCGGGTGTCGGTCATATTCCGATGGGGGGTAACCCTACTATTGAACTCGTACTTGTACTTGGGCCGTGCCTAAGGTGTTGGTTGTTTCAATAGTTGGTTACTTGTTTCAATAGTTGACATTTTTTCAATAGTTGAACTTTTTTCCAACAGTTTCAGTTTTCCCGTAGGTAAAGATGATGATGTGTGACCAATGTGTGAATGTGTTGTTTTTTTTTTTCAATAGTCATGTACGCGTCGTTGTCGATGTTATACACACTGCGTACTGCGGGTGAGAAATAAAACAAACTGTTGTGCTGTGCTGTGCTTGATGTTGGCTTGGTGTTATTGTATTATCGAATTGGACTTAATACCAGTGCCGGGCCGATGCACACACTGCGTACTGCGAGTGCTGGCAAGCGCAGTGAGAAATTAAACAAACTGTTGCGCTGTTGTGTTGTGTGCGCTGTGTGGGGGAGACTTTTCATCACACTTGACACGCGCATTCTTACCCTCGATGTTGCCTTGGTGTTATTGTGTTATCGAATTGGACTTAATATCAGTGCCGGACTGTTGCGCTGTTGTGTTGTGTGCGCTGTGCGGGGGACTTTTCCAACACTTGACACTTTGCATTCCGGGACGTGGACGCTTTCCGGGTCTTGGTGTTATTGCCGACGGGTCAGCGTTATACACATTTCGTACTGCGAGTGCTGGCTTGCGCAGTGAGAAATTCAACAAACCGTTGCGCTGTTGTGTTGTGTGCGCTGTGTGGGGGAGACTTTTCATCACACTTGACACGCGCATTCTTACCCTCGATGTTGCCTTGGTGTTATTGTGTTATCGAATTGGACTTAATACCAGTGCCGGACCGATGCACATACTGCGTACTGCGGGCGTTGGCTCGCGCAGTGACAAATTAAACAAACTGTTGCGCTGTTGTGTTGTGTGCGCTGTGCGGGGGACGTCCTCGGTCGAGAACACCTGATTGGCAACACAACCAAAGCACCTCGTGACAAAATTTTGTTCTCCCATCGTCCTCGGTCGAAAACATGTGATTGACATCACACCCGAAGCACCTCGATCCAAAACTTTTGCTCTCCCATCGTCCTTGGTCGAAAACATGTGATTGGCATCACACCCGAAGCACCTCGATCCAAAACTTTTGCTCTCCCATCGTGTTCGGTCGAGAACATGTGATTGACATCACACCCGAAGCACCTCGATCCAAAACTTTAGCAATCCCATCGTCCTTGGTCGAAAACATGTGATTGGCATCACACCCGAAGCACCTCGATCCAAAACTTTTGCTCTCTCATCGTCCTCGGTCGAAAACATGTGATTGACATCACACCCGAAGCACCTCGATCCAAAACTTTTGCTCTCCCATCGTCCTCGGTCGAGAACACCTGATTGGCAACACAACCGAAGCACCTCGAGACAAAATTTTGCTCTCCCATCGTCCTTGGTCGAAAACAGGTGATTGACATCACACCCGAAGCACCTCGGTCCAAAGCTTTTGCTCTCCCATCGTCCTCGGTCGAAAACATGTGATTGACATCACACCCGAAGCACCTCGATCCAAAACTTTTGCTCTCCCATCGTCCTCGGTCGAGAACACCTGATTGGCAACACAACCGAAGCACCTCGAGACAAAATTTTGTTCTCCCATCGTCCTCGGTCGAAAACATGTGATTGACATCACACCCGAAGCACCTCGATCCAAAACTTTTGCTCTCCCATCGTCCTTGGTCGAAAACATGTGATTGGCATCACACCCGAAGCTCCTCGATCCAAAACTTTTGCTCTCCCATCGTCCTCGGTCGAGAACACCTGATTGGCAACACACCCGAAGCACCTCGATCCAAAACTTTTGCTCTCCCATCGTCCTCGGTCGAGAACACCTGATTGGCAACACAACCGAAGCACCTCGAGACAAAATTTTGCTCTCCCATCGTCCTCGGTCTTAAACATGTGATTGACATCACACCCGAAGCACCTCGATCCAAAACTTTTGCTCTCCCATCGTCCTCGGTCGAAAACATGTGATTGACATCACACCCGAAGCACCTCGATCCAAAACTTATGCTCTCCCATCGTCCATCGTCTTACATGGGAGGTATTTCAATGTTCGACACACCGTACTGCACAGGGTTCGCATGGCACACGAGAGAGCGACAATCGCCTTATGCCCCTTCGACGCTCACAACGCACGACCCGACACCACACACTGGAGTACGCACATCTTACCACCACCAGGGGGGTGGTTCGACATGCGAAGCTCACCGGAATCGTATGACGCTCACCCGTCGGGGTTACCCCCTTCCGATGGATGGCCATCCGACTCACTGGATTCGATAGACGTTCGACCCTACCGACAGTAACTTGACCCCACCCGTACGGCATCGTACTACCGAACATCCATACAAGCTTCGCAAGTTATGCCTCAAACTTTTCACTCACCAACTTTCCCCACAATAGTGTAAAACATGGTCATACCAACGTTGCCTCGGCATGGGTATATACCGCACTGGGGGCATCGTTATAGGGGTGCCTTGGATAGACTTGTACCACTAGCCGAGACACCATGCTGGGTCGGGAAATGTTCACGCACCGCAATCGGTACCAGTGCCGGGTGTCGGTCATATTCCGATGGGGGGTAACCCTACTATTGAACTCGTACTTGTACTTGGGCCGTGCCTAAGGTGTTGGTTGTTTCAATAGTTGGTTACTTGTTTCAATAGTTGACATTTTTTCAATAGTTGAACTTTTTTCCAACAGTTTCAGTTTTCCCGTAGGTAAAGATGATGATGTGTGACCAATGTGTGAATGTGTTGTTTTTTTTTTCAATAGTCATGTACGCGTCGTTGTCGATGTTATACACACTGCGTACTGCGGGTGAGAAATAAAACAAACTGTTGTGCTGTGCTGTGCTTGATGTTGGCTTGGTGTTATTGTATTATCGAATTGGACTTAATACCAGTGCCGGGCCGATGCACACACTGCGTACTGCGAGTGCTGGCAAGCGCAGTGAGAAATTAAACAAACTGTTGCGCTGTTGTGTTGTGTGCGCTGTGTGGGGGAGACTTTTCATCACACTTGACACGCGCATTCTTACCCTCGATGTTGCCTTGGTGTTATTGTGTTATCGAATTGGACTTAATATCAGTGCCGGACTGTTGCGCTGTTGTGTTGTGTGCGCTGTGCGGGGGACTTTTCCAACACTTGACACTTTGCATTCCGGGACGTGGACGCTTTCCGGGTCTTGGTGTTATTGCCGACGGGTCAGCGTTATACACATTTCGTACTGCGAGTGCTGGCTTGCGCAGTGAGAAATTCAACAAACCGTTGCGCTGTTGTGTTGTGTGCGCTGTGTGGGGGAGACTTTTCATCACACTTGACACGCGCATTCTTACCCTCGATGTTGCCTTGGTGTTATTGTGTTATCGAATTGGACTTAATACCAGTGCCGGACCGATGCACATACTGCGTACTGCGGGCGTTGGCTCGCGCAGTGACAAATTAAACAAACTGTTGCGCTGTTGTGTTGTGTGCGCTGTGCGGGGGACGTCCTCGGTCGAGAACACCTGATTGGCAACACAACCGAAGCACCTCGTGACAAAATTTTGCTCTCCCATCGTCCTCGGTCGAAAACATGTGATTGACATCACACCCGAAGCACCTCGATCCAACACTTTTGCTCTCCCATCGTCCTCGGTCGAGAACACCTGATTGGCAACACAACCAAAGCACCTCGTGACAAAATTTTGTTCTCCCATCGTCCTCGGTCGAAAACATGTGATTGACATCACACCCGAAGCACCTCGATCCAAAACTTTTGCTCTCCCATCGTCCTTGGTCGAAAACATGTGATTGGCATCACACCCGAAGCACCTCGATCCAAAACTTTTGCTCTCCCATCGTGTTCGGTCGAGAACATGTGATTGACATCACACCCGAAGCACCTCGATCCAAAACTTTAGCAATCCCATCGTCCTTGGTCGAAAACATGTGATTGACATCACACCCGAAGCACCTCGATCCAAAACTTTTGCTCTCTCATCGTCCTCGGTCGAAAACATGTGATTGACATCACACCCGAAGCACCTCGATCCAAAACTTTTGCTCTCCCATCGTCCTCGGTCGAGAACACCTGATTGGCAACACAACCGAAGCACCTCGAGACAAAATTTTGCTCTCCCATCGTCCTTGGTCGAAAACAGGTGATTGACATCACACCCGAAGCACCTCGGTCCAAAGCTTTTGCTCTCCCATCGTCCTCGGTCGAAAACATGTGATTGACATCACACCCGAAGCACCTCGATCCAAAACTTTTGCTCTCCCATCGTCCTCGGTCGAGAACACCTGATTGGCAACACAACCGAAGCACCTCGAGACAAAATTTTGTTCTCCCATCGTCCTCGGTCGAAAACATGTGATTGACATCACACCCGAAGCACCTCGATCCAAAACTTTTGCTCTCCCATCGTCCTTGGTCGAAAACATGTGATTGGCATCACACCCGAAGCTCCTCGATCCAAAACTTTTGCTCTCCCATCGTCCTCGGTCGAGAACACCTGATTGGCAACACACCCGAAGCACCTCGATCCAAAACTTTTGCTCTCCCATCGTCCTCGGTCGAAAACATGTGATTGACATCACACCCGAAGCACCTCGATCCAAAACTTATGCTCTCCCATCGTCCATCGTCTTACATGGGAGGTATTTCAATGTTCGACACACCGTACTGCACAGGGTTCGCATGGCACACGAGAGAGCGACAATCGCCTTATGCCCCTTCGACGCTCACAACGCACGACCCGACACCACACACTGGAGTACGCACATCTTACCACCACCAGGGGGGTGGTTCGACATGCGAAGCTCACCGGAATCGTATGACGCTCACCCGTCGGGGTTACCCCCTTCCGATGGATGGCCATCCGACTCACTGGATTCGATAGACGTTCGACCCTACCGACAGTAACTTGACCCCACCCGTACGGCATCGTACTACCGAACATCCATACAAGCTTCGCAAGTTATGCCTCAAACTTTTCACTCACCAACTTTCCCCACAATAGTGTAAAACATGGTCATACCAACGTTGCCTCGGCATGGGTATATACCGCACTGGGGGCATCGTTATAGGGGTGCCTTGGATAGACTTGTACCACTAGCCGAGACACCATGCTGGGTCGGGAAATGTTCACGCACCGCAATCGGTACCAGTGCCGGGTGTCGGTCATATTCCGATGGGGGGTAACCCTACTATTGAACTCGTACTTGTACTTGGGCCGTGCCTAAGGTGTTGGTTGTTTCAATAGTTGGTTACTTGTTTCAATAGTTGACATTTTTTCAATAGTTGAACTTTTTTCCAACAGTTTCAGTTTTCCCGTAGGTAAAGATGATGATGTGTGACCAATGTGTGAATGTGTTGTTTTTTTTTTTCAATAGTCATGTACGCGTCGTTGTCGATGTTATACACACTGCGTACTGCGGGTGAGAAATAAAACAAACTGTTGTGCTGTGCTGTGCTTGATGTTGGCTTGGTGTTATTGTATTATCGAATTGGACTTAATACCAGTGCCGGGCCGATGCACACACTGCGTACTGCGAGTGCTGGCAAGCGCAGTGAGAAATTAAACAAACTGTTGCGCTGTTGTGTTGTGTGCGCTGTGTGGGGGAGACTTTTCATCACACTTGACACGCGCATTCTTACCCTCGATGTTGCCTTGGTGTTATTGTGTTATCGAATTGGACTTAATATCAGTGCCGGACTGTTGCGCTGTTGTGTTGTGTGCGCTGTGCGGGGGACTTTTCCAACACTTGACACTTTGCATTCCGGGACGTGGACGCTTTCCGGGTCTTGGTGTTATTGCCGACGGGTCAGCGTTATACACATTTCGTACTGCGAGTGCTGGCTTGCGCAGTGAGAAATTCAACAAACCGTTGCGCTGTTGTGTTGTGTGCGCTGTGTGGGGGAGACTTTTCATCACACTTGACACGCGCATTCTTACCCTCGATGTTGCCTTGGTGTTATTGTGTTATCGAATTGGACTTAATACCAGTGCCGGACCGATGCACATACTGCGTACTGCGGGCGTTGGCTCGCGCAGTGACAAATTAAACAAACTGTTGCGCTGTTGTGTTGTGTGCGCTGTGCGGGGGACGTCCTCGGTCGAGAACACCTGATTGGCAACACAACCAAAGCACCTCGTGACAATATTTTGTTCTCCCATCGTCCTCGGTCGAAAACATGTGATTGACATCACACCCGAAGCACCTCGATCCAAAACTTTTGCTCTCCCATCGTCCTTGGTCGAAAACATGTGATTGGCATCACACCCGAAGCACCTCGATCCAAAACTTTTGCTCTCCCATCGTGTTCGGTCGAGAACATGTGATTGACATCACACCCGAAGCACCTCGATCCAAAACTTTAGCAATCCCATCGTCCTTGGTCGAAAACATGTGATTGGCATCACACCCGAAGCACCTCGATCCAAAACTTTTGCTCTCTCATCGTCCTCGGTCGAAAACATGTGATTGACATCACACCCGAAGCACCTCGATCCAAAACTTTTGCTCTCCCATCGTCCTCGGTCGAGAACACCTGATTGGCAACACAACCGAAGCACCTCGAGACAAAATTTTGCTCTCCCATCGTCCTTGGTCGAAAACAGGTGATTGACATCACACCCGAAGCACCTCGGTCCAAAGCTTTTGCTCTCCCATCGTCCTCGGTCGAAAACATGTGATTGACATCACACCCGAAGCACCTCGATCCAAAACTTTTGCTCTCCCATCGTCCTCGGTCGAGAACACCTGATTGGCAACACAACCGAAGCACCTCGAGACAAAATTTTGTTCTCCCATCGTCCTCGGTCGAAAACATGTGATTGACATCACACCCGAAGCTCCTCGATCCAAAACTTTTGCTCTCCCATCGTCCTCGGTCGAGAACACCTGATTGGCAACACACCCGAAGCACCTCGATCCAAAACTTTTGCTCTCCCATCGTCCTCGGTCGAGAACACCTGATTGGCAACACAACCGAAGCACCTCGAGACAAAATTTTGCTCTCCCATCGTCCTCGGTCTTAAACATGTGATTGACATCACACCCGAAGCACCTCGATCCAAAACTTTTGCTCTCCCATCGTCCTCGGTCGAAAACATGTGATTGACATCACACCCGAAGCACCTCGATCCAAAACTTATGCTCTCCTATCGTCCATCGTCTTACATGGGAGGTATTTCAATGTTCGACACACCGTACTGCACAGGGTTCGCATGGCACACGAGAGAGCGACAATCGCCTTATGCCCCTTCGACGCTCACAACGCACGACCCGACACCACACACTGGAGTACGCACATCTTACCACCACCAGGGGGGTGGTTCGACATGCGAAGCTCACCGGAATCGTATGACGCTCACCCGTCGGGGTTACCCCCTTCCGATGGATGGCCATCCGACTCACTGGATTCGATAGACGTTCGACCCTACCGACAGTAACTTGACCCCACCCGTACGGCATCGTACTACCGAACATCCATACAAGCTTCGCAAGTTATGCCTCAAACTTTTCACTCACCAACTTTCCCCACAATAGTGTAAAACATGGTCATACCAACGTTGCCTCGGCATGGGTATATACCGCACTGGGGGCATCGTTATAGGGGTGCCTTGGATAGACTTGTACCACTAGCCGAGACACCATGCTGGGTCGGGAAATGTTCACGCACCGCAATCGGTACCAGTGCCGGGTGTCGGTCATATTCCGATGGGGGGTAACCCTACTATTGAACTCGTACTTGTACTTGGGCCGTGCCTAAGGTGTTGGTTGTTTCAATAGTTGGTTACTTGTTTCAATAGTTGACATTTTTTCAATAGTTGAACTTTTTTCCAACAGTTTCAGTTTTCCCGTAGGTAAAGATGATGATGTGTGACCAATGTGTGAATGTGTTGTTTTTTTTTTTCAATAGTCATGTACGCGTCGTTGTCGATGTTATACACACTGCGTACTGCGGGTGAGAAATAAAACAAACTGTTGTGCTGTGCTGTGCTTGATGTTGGCTTGGTGTTATTGTATTATCGAATTGGACTTAATACCAGTGCCGGGCCGATGCACACACTGCGTACTGCGAGTGCTGGCAAGCGCAGTGAGAAATTAAACAAACTGTTGCGCTGTTGTGTTGTGTGCGCTGTGTGGGGGAGACTTTTCATCACACTTGACACGCGCATTCTTACCCTCGATGTTGCCTTGGTGTTATTGTGTTATCGAATTGGACTTAATATCAGTGCCGGACTGTTGCGCTGTTGTGTTGTGTGCGCTGTGCGGGGGACTTTTCCAACACTTGACACTTTGCATTCCGGGACGTGGACGCTTTCCGGGTCTTGGTGTTATTGCCGACGGGTCAGCGTTATACACATTTCGTACTGCGAGTGCTGGCTTGCGCAGTGAGAAATTCAACAAACCGTTGCGCTGTTGTGTTGTGTGCGCTGTGTGGGGGAGACTTTTCATCACACTTGACACGCGCATTCTTACCCTCGATGTTGCCTTGGTGTTATTGTGTTATCGAATTGGACTTAATACCAGTGCCGGACCGATGCACATACTGCGTACTGCGGGCGTTGGCTCGCGCAGTGACAAATTAAACAAACTGTTGCGCTGTTGTGTTGTGTGCGCTGTGCGGGGGACGTCCTCGGTCGAGAACACCTGATTGGCAACACAACCGAAGCACCTCGTGACAAAATTTTGCTCTCCCATCGTCCTCGGTCGAAAACATGTGATTGACATCACACCCGAAGCACCTCGATCCAACACTTTTGCTCTCCCATCGTCCTCGGTCGAGAACACCTGATTGGCAACACAACCAAAGCACCTCGTGACAAAATTTTGTTCTCCCATCGTCCTCGGTCGAAAACATGTGATTGACATCACACCCGAAGCACCTCGATCCAAAACATTTGCTCTCCCATCGTCCTTGGTCGAAAACATGTGATTGGCATCACACCCGAAGCACCTCGATCCAAAACTTTTGCTCTCCCATCGTGTTCGGTCGAGAACATGTGATTGACATCACACCCGAAGCACCTCGATCCAAAACTTTAGCAATCCCATCGTCCTTGGTCGAAAACATGTGATTGACATCACACCCGAAGCACCTCGATCCAAAACTTTTGCTCTCTCATCGTCCTCGGTCGAAAACATGTGATTGACATCACACCCGAAGCACCTCGATCCAAAACTTTTGCTCTCCCATCGTCCTCGGTCGAGAACACCTGATTGGCAACACAACCGAAGCACCTCGAGACAAAATTTTGCTCTCCCATCGTCCTTGGTCGAAAACAGGTG
Source organism: Toxorhynchites rutilus septentrionalis (assembly GCF_029784135.1). Classification (NCBI taxonomy): domain Eukaryota; kingdom Metazoa; phylum Arthropoda; class Insecta; order Diptera; family Culicidae; genus Toxorhynchites; species Toxorhynchites rutilus. The sequence goes on from NW_026600060.1 coordinate 46,562, forward strand.
ATTGACATCACACCCGAAGCACCTCGGTCCAAAGCTTTTGCTCTCCCATCGTCCTCGGTCGAAAACATGTGATTGACATCACACCCGAAGCACCTCGATCCAAAACTTTTGCTCTCCCATCGTCCTCGGTCGAGAACACCTGATTGGCAACACAACCGAAGCACCTCGAGACAAAATTTTGTTCTCCCATCGTCCTCGGTCGAAAACATGTGATTGACATCACACCCGAAGCACCTCGATCCAAAACTTTTGCTCTCCCATCGTCCTTGGTCGAAAACATGTGATTGGCATCACACCCGAAGCTCCTCGATCCAAAACTTTTGCTCTCCCATCGTCCTCGGTCGAGAACACCTGATTGGCAACACACCCGAAGCACCTCGATCCAAAACTTTTGCTCTCCCATCGTCCTCGGTCGAAAACATGTGATTGACATCACACCCGAAGCACCTCGATCCAAAACTTATGCTCTCCCATCGTCCATCGTCTTACATGGGAGGTATTTCAATGTTCGACACACCGTACTGCACAGGGTTCGCATGGCACACGAGAGAGCGACAATCGCCTTATGCCCCTTCGACGCTCACAACGCACGACCCGACACCACACACTGGAGTACGCACATCTTACCACCACCAGGGGGGTGGTTCGACATGCGAAGCTCACCGGAATCGTATGACGCTCACCCGTCGGGGTTACCCCCTTCCGATGGATGGCCATCCGACTCACTGGATTCGATAGACGTTCGACCCTACCGACAGTAACTTGACCCCACCCGTACGGCATCGTACTACCGAACATCCATACAAGCTTCGCAAGTTATGCCTCAAACTTTTCACTCACCAACTTTCCCCACAATAGTGTAAAACATGGTCATACCAACGTTGCCTCGGCATGGGTATATACCGCACTGGGGGCATCGTTATAGGGGTGCCTTGGATAGACTTGTACCACTAGCCGAGACACCATGCTGGGTCGGGAAATGTTCACGCACCGCAATCGGTACCAGTGCCGGGTGTCGGTCATATTCCGATGGGGGGTAACCCTACTATTGAACTCGTACTTGTACTTGGGCCGTGCCTAAGGTGTTGGTTGTTTCAATAGTTGGTTACTTGTTTCAATAGTTGACATTTTTTCAATAGTTGAACTTTTTTCCAACAGTTTCAGTTTTCCCGTAGGTAAAGATGATGATGTGTGACCAATGTGTGAATGTGTTGTTTTTTTTTTTTTCAATAGTCATGTACGCGTCGTTGTCGATGTTATACACACTGCGTACTGCGGGTGAGAAATAAAACAAACTGTTGTGCTGTGCTGTGCTTGATGTTGGCTTGGTGTTATTATATTATCGAATTGGACTTAATACCAGTGCCGGGCCGATGCACACACTGCGTACTGCGAGTGCTGGCAAGCGCAGTGAGAAATTAAACAAACTGTTGCGCTGTTGTGTTGTGTGCGCTGTGTGGGGGAGACTTTTCATCACACTTGACACGCGCATTCTTACCCTCGATGTTGCCTTGGTGTTATTGTGTTATCGAATTGGACTTAATATCAGTGCCGGACTGTTGCGCTGTTGTGTTGTGTGCGCTGTGCGGGGGACTTTTCCAACACTTGACACTTTGCATTCCGGGACGTGGACGCTTTCCGGGTCTTGGTGTTATTGCCGACGGGTCAGCGTTATACACATTTCGTACTGCGAGTGCTGGCTTGCGCAGTGAGAAATTCAACAAACCGTTGCGCTGTTGTGTTGTGTGCGCTGTGTGGGGGAGACTTTTCATCACACTTGACACGCGCATTCTTACCCTCGATGTTGCCTTGGTGTTATTGTGTTATCGAATTGGACTTAATACCAGTGCCGGACCGATGCACATACTGCGTACTGCGGGCGTTGGCTCGCGCAGTGACAAATTAAACAAACTGTTGCGCTGTTGTGTTGTGTGCGCTGTGCGGGGGACGTCCTCGGTCGAGAACACCTGATTGGCAACACAACCGAAGCACCTCGTGACAAAATTTTGCTCTCCCATCGTCCTCGGTCGAAAACATGTGATTGACATCACACCCGAAGCACCTCGATCCAACACTTTTGCTCTCCCATCGTCCTCGGTCGAGAACACCTGATTGGCAACACAACCAAAGCACCTCGTGACAAAATTTTGTTCTCCCATCGTCCTCGGTCGAAAACATGTGATTGACATCACACCCGAAGCACCTCGATCCAAAACTTTTGCTCTCCCATCGTCCTTGGTCGAAAACATGTGATTGGCATCACACCCGAAGCACCTCGATCCAAAACTTTTGCTCTCCCATCGTGTTCGGTCGAGAACATGTGATTGACATCACACCCGAAGCACCTCGATCCAAAACTTTAGCAATCCCATCGTCCTTGGTCGAAAACATGTGATTGACATCACACCCGAAGCACCTCGATCCAAAACTTTTGCTCTCTCATCGTCCTCGGTCGAAAACATGTGATTGACATCACACCCGAAGCACCTCGATCCAAAACTTTTGCTCTCCCATCGTCCTCGGTCGAGAACACCTGATTGGCAACACAACCGAAGCACCTCGAGACAAAATTTTGTTCTCCCATCGTCCTTGGTCGAAAACAGGTGATTGACATCACACCCGAAGCACCTCGGTCCAAAGCTTTTGCTCTCCCATCGTCCTCGGTCGAAAACATGTGATTGACATCACACCCGAAGCACCTCGATCCAAAACTTTTGCTCTCCCATCGTCCTCGGTCGAGAACACCTGATTGGCAACACAACCGAAGCACCTCGAGACAAAATTTTGTTCTCCCATCGTCCTCGGTCGAAAACATGTGATTGACATCACACCCGAAGCACCTCGATCCAAAACTTTTGCTCTCCCATCGTCCTTGGTCGAAAACATGTGATTGGCATCACACCCGAAGCTCCTCGATCCAAAACTTTTGCTCTCCCATCGTCCTCGGTCGAGAACACCTGATTGGCAACACACCCGAAGCACCTCGATCCAAAACTTTTGCTCTCCCATCGTCCTCGGTCGAAAACATGTGATTGACATCACACCCGAAGCACCTCGATCCAAAACTTATGCTCTCCCATCGTCCATCGTCTTACATGGGAGGTATTTCAATGTTCGACACACCGTACTGCACAGGGTTCGCATGGCACACGAGAGAGCGACAATCGCCTTATGCCCCTTCGACGCTCACAACGCACGACCCGACACCACACACTGGAGTACGCACATCTTACCACCACCAGGGGGGTGGTTCGACATGCGAAGCTCACCGGAATCGTATGACGCTCACCCGTCGGGGTTACCCCCTTCCGATGGATGGCCATCCGACTCACTGGATTCGATAGACGTTCGACCCTACCGACAGTAACTTGACCCCACCCGTACGGCATCGTACTACCGAACATCCATACAAGCTTCGCAAGTTATGCCTCAAACTTTTCACTCACCAACTTTCCCCACAATAGTGTAAAACATGGTCATACCAACGTTGCCTCGGCATGGGTATATACCGCACTGGGGGCATCGTTATAGGGGTGCCTTGGATAGACTTGTACCACTAGCCGAGACACCATGCTGGGTCGGGAAATGTTCACGCACCGCAATCGGTACCAGTGCCGGGTGTCGGTCATATTCCGATGGGGGGTAACCCTACTATTGAACTCGTACTTGTACTTGGGCCGTGCCTAAGGTGTTGGTTGTTTCAATAGTTGGTTACTTGTTTCAATAGTTGACATTTTTTCAATAGTTGAACTTTTTTCCAACAGTTTCAGTTTTCCCGTAGGTAAAGATGATGATGTGTGACCAATGTGTGAATGTGTTGTTTTTTTTTTTCAATAGTCATGTACGCGTCGTTGTCGATGTTATACACACTGCGTACTGCGGGTGAGAAATAAAACAAACTGTTGTGCTGTGCTGTGCTTGATGTTGGCTTGGTGTTATTGTATTATCGAATTGGACTTAATACCAGTGCCGGGCCGATGCACACACTGCGTACTGCGAGTGCTGGCAAGCGCAGTGAGAAATTAAACAAACTGTTGCGCTGTTGTGTTGTGTGCGCTGTGTGGGGGAGACTTTTCATCACACTTGACACGCGCATTCTTACCCTCGATGTTGCCTTGGTGTTATTGTGTTATCGAATTGGACTTAATATCAGTGCCGGACTGTTGCGCTGTTGTGTTGTGTGCGCTGTGCGGGGGACTTTTCCAACACTTGACACTTTGCATTCCGGGACGTGGACGCTTTCCGGGTCTTGGTGTTATTGCCGACGGGTCAGCGTTATACACATTTCGTACTGCGAGTGCTGGCTTGCGCAGTGAGAAATTCAACAAACCGTTGCGCTGTTGTGTTGTGTGCGCTGTGTGGGGGAGACTTTTCATCACACTTGACACGCGCATTCTTACCCTCGATGTTGCCTTGGTGTTATTGTGTTATCGAATTGGACTTAATACCAGTGCCGGACCGATGCACATACTGCGTACTGCGGGCGTTGGCTCGCGCAGTGACAAATTAAACAAACTGTTGCGCTGTTGTGTTGTGTGCGCTGTGCGGGGGACGTCCTCGGTCGAGAACACCTGATTGGCAACACAACCAAAGCACCTCGTGACAAAATTTTGTTCTCCCATCGTCCTCGGTCGAAAACATGTGATTGACATCACACCCGAAGCACCTCGATCCAAAACTTTTGCTCTCCCATCGTCCTTGGTCGAAAACATGTGATTGGCATCACACCCGAAGCACCTCGATCCAAAACTTTTGCTCTCCCATCGTGTTCGGTCGAGAACATGTGATTGACATCACACCCGAAGCACCTCGATCCAAAACTTTAGCAATCCCATCGTCCTTGGTCGAAAACATGTGATTGGCATCACACCCGAAGCACCTCGATCCAAAACTTTTGCTCTCTCATCGTCCTCGGTCGAAAACATGTGATTGACATCACACCCGAAGCACCTCGATCCAAAACTTTTGCTCTCCCATCGTCCTCGGTCGAGAACACCTGATTGGCAACACAACCGAAGCACCTCGAGACAAAATTTTGCTCTCCCATCGTCCTTGGTCGAAAACAGGTGATTGACATCACACCCGAAGCACCTCGGTCCAAAGCTTTTGCTCTCCCATCGTCCTCGGTCGAAAACATGTGATTGACATCACACCCGAAGCACCTCGATCCAAAACTTTTGCTCTCCCATCGTCCTCGGTCGAGAACACCTGATTGGCAACACAACCGAAGCACCTCGAGACAAAATTTTGTTCTCCCATCGTCCTCGGTCGAAAACATGTGATTGACATCACACCCGAAGCACCTCGATCCAAAACTTTTGCTCTCCCATCGTCCTTGGTCGAAAACATGTGATTGGCATCACACCCGAAGCTCCTCGATCCAAAACTTTTGCTCTCCCATCGTCCTCGGTCGAGAACACCTGATTGGCAACACACCCGAAGCACCTCGATCCAAAACTTTTGCTCTCCCATCGTCCTCGGTCGAGAACACCTGATTGGCAACACAACCGAAGCACCTCGAGACAAAATTTTGCTCTCCCATCGTCCTCGGTCTTAAACATGTGATTGACATCACACCCGAAGCACCTCGATCCAAAACTTTTGCTCTCCCATCGTCCTCGGTCGAAAACATGTGATTGACATCACACCCGAAGCACCTCGATCCAAAACTTATGCTCTCCCATCGTCCATCGTCTTACATGGGAGGTATTTCAATGTTCGACACACCGTACTGCACAGGGTTCGCATGGCACACGAGAGAGCGACAATCGCCTTATGCCCCTTCGACGCTCACAACGCACGACCCGACACCACACACTGGAGTACGCACATCTTACCACCACCAGGGGGGTGGTTCGACATGCGAAGCTCACCGGAATCGTATGACGCTCACCCGTCGGGGTTACCCCCTTCCGATGGATGGCCATCCGACTCACTGGATTCGATAGACGTTCGACCCTACCGACAGTAACTTGACCCCACCCGTACGGCATCGTACTACCGAACATCCATACAAGCTTCGCAAGTTATGCCTCAAACTTTTCACTCACCAACTTTCCCCACAATAGTGTAAAACATGGTCATACCAACGTTGCCTCGGCATGGGTATATACCGCACTGGGGGCATCGTTATAGGGGTGCCTTGGATAGACTTGTACCACTAGCCGAGACACCATGCTGGGTCGGGAAATGTTCACGCACCGCAATCGGTACCAGTGCCGGGTGTCGGTCATATTCCGATGGGGGGTAACCCTACTATTGAACTCGTACTTGTACTTGGGCCGTGCCTAAGGTGTTGGTTGTTTCAATAGTTGGTTACTTGTTTCAATAGTTGACATTTTTTCAATAGTTGAACTTTTTTCCAACAGTTTCAGTTTTCCCGTAGGTAAAGATGATGATGTGTGACCAATGTGTGAATGTGTTGTTTTTTTTTTTCAATAGTCATGTACGCGTCGTTGTCGATGTTATACACACTGCGTACTGCGGGTGAGAAATAAAACAAACTGTTGTGCTGTGCTGTGCTTGATGTTGGCTTGGTGTTATTGTATTATCGAATTGGACTTAATACCAGTGCCGGGCCGATGCACACACTGCGTACTGCGAGTGCTGGCAAGCGCAGTGAGAAATTAAACAAACTGTTGCGCTGTTGTGTTGTGTGCGCTGTGTGGGGGAGACTTTTCATCACACTTGACACGCGCATTCTTACCCTCGATGTTGCCTTGGTGTTATTGTGTTATCGAATTGGACTTAATATCAGTGCCGGACTGTTGCGCTGTTGTGTTGTGTGCGCTGTGCGGGGGACTTTTCCAACACTTGACACTTTGCATTCCGGGACGTGGACGCTTTCCGGGTCTTGGTGTTATTGCCGACGGGTCAGCGTTATACACATTTCGTACTGCGAGTGCTGGCTTGCGCAGTGAGAAATTCAACAAACCGTTGCGCTGTTGTGTTGTGTGCGCTGTGTGGGGGAGACTTTTCATCACACTTGACACGCGCATTCTTACCCTCGATGTTGCCTTGGTGTTATTGTGTTATCGAATTGGACTTAATACCAGTGCCGGACCGATGCACATACTGCGTACTGCGGGCGTTGGCTCGCGCAGTGACAAATTAAACAAACTGTTGCGCTGTTGTGTTGTGTGCGCTGTGCGGGGGACGTCCTCGGTCGAGAACACCTGATTGGCAACACAACCGAAGCACCTCGTGACAAAATTTTGCTCTCCCATCGTCCTCGGTCGAAAACATGTGATTGACATCACACCCGAAGCACCTCGATCCAACACTTTTGCTCTCCCATCGTCCTCGGTCGAGAACACCTGATTGGCAACACAACCAAAGCACCTCGTGACAAAATTTTGTTCTCCCATCGTCCTCGGTCGAAAACATGTGATTGACATCACACCCGAAGCACCTCGATCCAAAACTTTTGCTCTCCCATCGTCCTTGGTCGAAAACATGTGATTGGCATCACACCCGAAGCACCTCGATCCAAAACTTTTGCTCTCCCATCGTGTTCGGTCGAGAACATGTGATTGACATCACACCCGAAGCACCTCGATCCAAAACTTTAGCAATCCCATCGTCCTTGGTCGAAAACATGTGATTGACATCACACCCGAAGCACCTCGATCCAAAACTTTTGCTCTCTCATCGTCCTCGGTCGAAAACATGTGATTGACATCACACCCGAAGCACCTCGATCCAAAACTTTTGCTCTCCCATCGTCCTCGGTCGAGAACACCTGATTGGCAACACAACCGAAGCACCTCGAGACAAAATTTTGCTCTCCCATCGTCCTTGGTCGAAAACAGGTGATTGACATCACACCCGAAGCACCTCGGTCCAAAGCTTTTGCTCTCCCATCGTCCTCGGTCGAAAACATGTGATTGACATCACACCCGAAGCACCTCGATCCAAAACTTTTGCTCTCCCATCGTCCTCGGTCGAGAACACCTGATTGGCAACACAACCGAAGCACCTCGAGACAAAATTTTGTTCTCCCATCGTCCTCGGTCGAAAACATGTGATTGACATCACACCCGAAGCACCTCGATCCAAAACTTTTGCTCTCCCATCGTCCTTGGTCGAAAACATGTGATTGGCATCACACCCGAAGCTCCTCGATCCAAAACTTTTGCTCTCCCATCGTCCTCGGTCGAGAACACCTGATTGGCAACACACCCGAAGCACCTCGATCCAAAACTTTTGCTCTCCCATCGTCCTCGGTCGAAAACATGTGATTGACATCACACCCGAAGCACCTCGATCCAAAACTTATGCTCTCCCATCGTCCATCGTCTTACATGGGAGGTATTTCAATGTTCGACACACCGTACTGCACAGGGTTCGCATGGCACACGAGAGAGCGACAATCGCCTTATGCCCCTTCGACGCTCACAACGCACGACCCGACACCACACACTGGAGTACGCACATCTTACCACCACCAGGGGGGTGGTTCGACATGCGAAGCTCACCGGAATCGTATGACGCTCACCCGTCGGGGTTACCCCCTTCCGATGGATGGCCATCCGACTCACTGGATTCGATAGACGTTCGACCCTACCGACAGTAACTTGACCCCACCCGTACGGCATCGTACTACCGAACATCCATACAAGCTTCGCAAGTTATGCCTCAAACTTTTCACTCACCAACTTTCCCCACAATAGTGTAAAACATGGTCATACCAACGTTGCCTCGGCATGGGTATATACCGCACTGGGGGCATCGTTATAGGGGTGCCTTGGATAGACTTGTACCACTAGCCGAGACACCATGCTGGGTCGGGAAATGTTCACGCACCGCAATCGGTACCAGTGCCGGGTGTCGGTCATATTCCGATGGGGGGTAACCCTACTATTGAACTCGTACTTGTACTTGGGCCGTGCCTAAGGTGTTGGTTGTTTCAATAGTTGGTTACTTGTTTCAATAGTTGACATTTTTTCAATAGTTGAACTTTTTTCCAACAGTTTCAGTTTTCCCGTAGGTAAAGATGATGATGTGTGACCAATGTGTGAATGTGTTGTTTTTTTTTTTTCAATAGTCATGTACGCGTCGTTGTCGATGTTATACACACTGCGTACTGCGGGTGAGAAATAAAACAAACTGTTGTGCTGTGCTGTGCTTGATGTTGGCTTGGTGTTATTATATTATCGAATTGGACTTAATACCAGTGCCGGGCCGATGCACACACTGCGTACTGCGAGTGCTGGCAAGCGCAGTGAGAAATTAAACAAACTGTTGCGCTGTTGTGTTGTGTGCGCTGTGTGGGGGAGACTTTTCATCACACTTGACACGCGCATTCTTACCCTCGATGTTGCCTTGGTGTTATTGTGTTATCGAATTGGACTTAATATCAGTGCCGGACTGTTGCGCTGTTGTGTTGTGTGCGCTGTGCGGGGGACTTTTCCAACACTTGACACTTTGCATTCCGGGACGTGGACGCTTTCCGGGTCTTGGTGTTATTGCCGACGGGTCAGCGTTATACACATTTCGTACTGCGAGTGCTGGCTTGCGCAGTGAGAAATTCAACAAACCGTTGCGCTGTTGTGTTGTGTGCGCTGTGTGGGGGAGACTTTTCATCACACTTGACACGCGCATTCTTACCCTCGATGTTGCCTTGGTGTTATTGTGTTATCGAATTGGACTTAATACCAGTGCCGGACCGATGCACATACTGCGTACTGCGGGCGTTGGCTCGCGCAGTGACAAATTAAACAAACTGTTGCGCTGTTGTGTTGTGTGCGCTGTGCGGGGGACGTCCTCGGTCGAGAACACCTGATTGGCAACACAACCGAAGCACCTCGTGACAAAATTTTGCTCTCCCATCGTCCTCGGTCGAAAACATGTGATTGACATCACACCCGAAGCACCTCGATCCAACACTTTTGCTCTCCCATCGTCCTCGGTCGAGAACACCTGATTGGCAACACAACCAAAGCACCTCGTGACAAAATTTTGTTCTCCCATCGTCCTCGGTCGAAAACATGTGATTGACATCACACCCGAAGCACCTCGATCCAAAACTTTTGCTCTCCCATCGTCCTTGGTCGAAAACATGTGATTGGCATCACACCCGAAGCACCTCGATCCAAAACTTTTGCTCTCCCATCGTGTTCGGTCGAGAACATGTGATTGACATCACACCCGAAGCACCTCGATCCAAAACTTTAGCAATCCCATCGTCCTTGGTCGAAAACATGTGATTGACATCACACCCGAAGCACCTCGATCCAAAACTTTTGCTCTCTCATCGTCCTCGGTCGAAAACATGTGATTGACATCACACCCGAAGCACCTCGATCCAAAACTTTTGCTCTCCCATCGTCCTCGGTCGAGAACACCTGATTGGCAACACAACCGAAGCACCTCGAGACAAAATTTTGTTCTCCCATCGTCCTTGGTCGAAAACAGGTGATTGACATCACACCCGAAGCACCTCGGTCCAAAGCTTTTGCTCTCCCATCGTCCTCGGTCGAAAACATGTGATTGACATCACACCCGAAGCACCTCGATCCAAAACTTTTGCTCTCCCATCGTCCTCGGTCGAGAACACCTGATTGGCAACACAACCGAAGCACCTCGAGACAAAATTTTGTTCTCCCATCGTCCTCGGTCGAAAACATGTGATTGACATCACACCCGAAGCACCTCGATCCAAAACTTTTGCTCTCCCATCGTCCTTGGTCGAAAACATGTGATTGGCATCACACCCGAAGCTCCTCGATCCAAAACTTTTGCTCTCCCATCGTCCTCGGTCGAGAACACCTGATTGGCAACACACCCGAAGCACCTCGATCCAAAACTTTTGCTCTCCCATCGTCCTCGGTCGAAAACATGTGATTGACATCACACCCGAAGCACCTCGATCCAAAACTTATGCTCTCCCATCGTCCATCGTCTTACATGGGAGGTATTTCAATGTTCGACACACCGTACTGCACAGGGTTCGCATGGCACACGAGAGAGCGACAATCGCCTTATGCCCCTTCGACGCTCACAACGCACGACCCGACACCACACACTGGAGTACGCACATCTTACCACCACCAGGGGGGTGGTTCGACATGCGAAGCTCACCGGAATCGTATGACGCTCACCCGTCGGGGTTACCCCCTTCCGATGGATGGCCATCCGACTCACTGGATTCGATAGACGTTCGACCCTACCGACAGTAACTTGACCCCACCCGTACGGCATCGTACTACCGAACATCCATACAAGCTTCGCAAGTTATGCCTCAAACTTTTCACTCACCAACTTTCCCCACAATAGTGTAAAACATGGTCATACCAACGTTGCCTCGGCATGGGTATATACCGCACTGGGGGCATCGTTATAGGGGTGCCTTGGATAGACTTGTACCACTAGCCGAGACACCATGCTGGGTCGGGAAATGTTCACGCACCGCAATCGGTACCTGTGCCGGGTGTCGGTCATATTCCGATGGGGGTTAACCCTACTATTGAACTCGTACTTGTACTTGGGCCGTGCCTAAGGTGTTGGTTGTTTCAATAGTTGGTTACTTGTTTCAATAGTTGACATTTTTTCAATAGTTGAACTTTTTTCCAACAGTTTCAGTTTTCCCGTAGGTAAAGATGATGATGTGTGACCAATGTGTGAATGTGTTGTTTTTTTTTTTTTTCAATAGTCATGTACGCGTCGTTGTCGATGTTATACACACTGCGTACTGCGGGTGAGAAATAAAACAAACTGTTGTGCTGTGCTGTGCTTGATGTTGGCTTGGTGTTATTATATTATCGAATTGGACTTAATACCAGTGCCGGGCCGATGCACACACTGCGTACTGCGAGTGCTGACAAGCGCAGTGAGAAATTAAACAAACTGTTGCGCTGTTGTGTTGTGTGCGCTGTGTGGGGGAGACTTTTCATCACACTTGACACGCGCATTCTTACCCTCGATGTTGCCTTGGTGTTATTGTGTTATCGAATTGGACTTAATATCAGTGCCGGACTGTTGCGCTGTTGTGTTGTGTGCGCTGTGCGGGGGACTTTTCCAACACTTGACACTTTGCATTCCGGGACGTGGACGCTTTCCGGGTCTTGGTGTTATTGCCGACAGGTCAGCGTTATACACATTTCGTACTGCGAGTGCTGGCTTGCGAAGTGAGAAATTCAACAAACCGTTGCGCTGTTGTGTTGTGTGCGCTGTGTGGGGGAGACTTTTCATCACACTTGACACGCGCATTCTTACCCTCGATGTTGCCTTGGTGTTATTGTGTTATCGAATTGGACTTAATACCAGTGCCGGACCGATGCACATACTGCGTACTGCGGGCGTTGGCTCGCGCAGTGACAAATTAAACAAACTGTTGCGCTGTTGTGTTGTGTGCGCTGTGCGGGGGACGTCCTCGGTCGAGAACACCTGATTGGCAACACAACCGAAGCACCTCGTGACAAAATTTTGCTCTCCCATCGTGTTCGGTCGAGAACATGTGATTGACATCACACCCGAAGCACCTCGATCCAAAACTTTAGCAATCCCATCGTCCTTGGTCGAAAACATGTGATTGACATCACACCCGAAGCACCTCGATCCAAAACTTTTGCTCTCTCATCGTCCTCGGTCGAAAACATGTGATTGACATCACACCCGAAGCACCTCGATCCAAAACTTTTGCTCTCCCATCGTGTTCGGTCGAGAACATGTGATTGACATCACACCCGAAGCACCTCGATCCAAAACTTTTGCTCTCTCATCGTCCTCGGTCGAAAACATGTGATTGACATCACACCCGAAGCACCTCGATCCAAAACTTTTGCTCTCCCATCGTCCTCGGTCGAGAACACCTGATTGGCAATACAACCGAAGCACCTCGAGACAAAATTTTGCTCTCCCATCGTCCTTGGTCGAAAACAGGTGATTGACATCACACCCGAAGCACCTCGGTCCAAAGCTTTTGCTCTCCCATCGTTCTCGGTCGAAAACATGTGATTGACATCACACCCGAAGCACCTCGATCCAAAACTTTTGCTCTCCCATCGTCCTCGGTCGAGAACACCTGATTGGCAACACAACCGAAGCACCTCGAGACAAAATTTTGTTCTCCCATCGTCCTCGGTCGAAAACATGTGATTGACATCACACCCGAAGCACCTCGATCCAAAACTTTTGCTCTCCCATCGTCCTTGGTCGAAAACATGTGATTGGCATCACACCCGAAGCTCCTCGATCCAAAACTTTTGCTCTCCCATCGTCCTCGGTCGAGAACACCTGAATGGCAACACACCCGAAGCACCTCGATCCAAAACTTTTGCTCTCCCATCGTCCTCGGTCGAGAACACCTGATTGGCAACACAACCGAAGCACCTCGAGACAAAATTTTGCTCTCCCATCGTCCTTGGTCGAAAACAGGTGATTGACATCACACCCGAAGCACCTCGGTCCAAAGCTTTTGCTCTCCCATCGTCCTCGGTCGAAAACATGTGATTGACATCACACCCGAAGCACCTCGATCCAAAACTTTTGCTCTCCCATCGTCCTCGGTCGAGAACACCTGATTGGCAACACAACCGAAGCACCTCGAGACAAAATTTTGTTCTCCCATCGTCCTCGGTCGAAAACATGTGATTGACATCACACCCGAAGCACCTCGATCCAAAACTTTTGCTCTCCCATCGTCCTTGGTCGAAAACATGTGATTGGCATCACACCCGAAGCTCCTCGATCCAAAACTTTTGCTCTCCCATCGTCCTCGGTCGAGAACACCTGATTGGCAACACACCCGAAGCACCTCGATCCAAAACTTTTGCTCTCCCATCGTCCTCGGTCGAGAACACCTGATTGGCAACACAACCGAAGCACCTGGAGACAAAATTTTGCTCTCCCATCGTCCTTGGTCGAAAACAGGTGATTGACATCACACCCGAAGCACCTCGGTCCAAAGCTTTTGCTCTCCCATCGTCCTCGGTCGAAAACATGTGATTGACATCACACCCGAAGCACCTCGATCCAAAACTTTTGCTCTCCCATCGTCCTCGGTCGAGAACACCTGATTGGCAACACAACCGAAGCACCTCGAGACAAAATTTTGTTCTCCCATCGTCCTCGGTCGAGAACACCTGATTGGCAACACAACCGAAGCACCTCGAGACAAAATTTTGCTCTCCCATCGTCCTCGGTCTTAAACATGTGATTGACATCACACCCGAAGCACCTCGATCCAAAACTTTTGCTCTCCCATCGTCCTCGGTCGAAAACATGTGATTGACATCACACCCGAAGCACCTCGATCCAAAACTTATGCTCTCCCATCGTCCATCGTCTTACATGGGAGGTATTTCAATGTTCGACACACCGTACTGCACAGGGTTCGCATGGCACACGAGAGAGCGACAATCGCCTTATGCCCCTTCGACGCTCACAACGCACGACCCGACACCACACACTGGAGTACGCACATCTTACCACCACCAGGGGGGTGGTTCGACATGCGAAGCTCACCGGAATCGTATGACGCTCACCCGTCGGGGTTACCCCCTTCCGATGGATGGCCATCCGACTCACTGGATTCGATAGACGTTCGACCCTACCGACAGTAACTTGACCCCACCCGTACGGCATCGTACTACCGAACATCCATACAAGCTTCGCAAGTTATGCCTCAAACTTTTCACTCACCAACTTTCCCCACAATAGTGTAAAACATGGTCATACCAACGTTGCCTCGGCATGGGTATATACCGCACTGGGGGCATCGTTATAGGGGTGCCTTGGATAGACTTGTACCACTAGCCGAGACACCATGCTGGGTCGGGAAATGTTCACGCACCGCAATCGGTACCAGTGCCGGGTGTCGGTCATATTCCGATGGGGGGTAACCCTACTATTGAACTCGTACTTGTACTTGGGCCGTGCCTAAGGTGTTGGTTGTTTCAATAGTTGGTTACTTGTTTCAATAGTTGACATTTTTTCAATAGTTGAACTTTTTTCCAACAGTTTCAGTTTTCCCGTAGGTAAAGATGATGATGTGTGACCAATGTGTGAATTTGTTTTTTTTTTTTCAATAGTCATGTACGCGTCGTTGTCGATGTTATACACACTGCGTACTGCGGGTGAGAAATAAAACAAACTGTTGTGCTGTGCTGTGCTTGATGTTGGCTTGGTGTTATTGTATTATCGAATTGGACTTAATACCAGTGCCGGGCCGATGCACACACTGCGTACTGCGAGTGCTGGCAAGCGCAGTGAGAAATTAAACAAACTGTTGCGCTGTTGTGTTGTGTGCGCTGTGTGGGGGAGACTTTTCATCACACTTGACACGCGCATTCTTACCCTCGATGTTGCCTTGGTGTTATTGTGTTATCGAATTGGACTTAATATCAGTGCCGGACTGTTGCGCTGTTGTGTTGTGTGCGCTGTGCGGGGGACTTTTCCAACACTTGACACTTTGCATTCCGGGACGTGGACGCTTTCCGGGTCTTGGTGTTATTGCCGACGGGTCAGCGTTATACACATTTCGTACTGCGAGTGCTGGCTTGCGCAGTGAGAAATTCAACAAACCGTTGCGCTGTTGTGTTGTGTGCGCTGTGTGGGGGAGACTTTTCATCACACTTGACACGCGCATTCTTACCCTCGATGTT
>NW_026600061.1:0-13832 GCF_029784135.1 Toxorhynchites rutilus septentrionalis
TGATAGACTATTTTTATTTTTTTAATATTATATTAATTTAAAAGAAAAAAAAAAGTTATCTCCATAAGGTTGAGCGTCGCGCGCGTGACACAGATATAAAGGATATTGAATTGAAAGTTTTCTGAGTACCGGTCTAGAAATTTTTCGTTAGGGAAATTTTCTCGATTTCTCTGGATGAGGATATTCATAGTCAATCCAATACAAGGCTGGCGGTTGGGCTTGTTCTCTCGTGGGCCACTTGGCTGCAAAGGCCTCGTCGGGACCGTATGACTTGTCATTTGACATAGCAATTTTTGCACTTATATTTGTAAATAAAATCAGTTCGTTGTTTTCTTTTGTTTGCCTAACTGTTTTCAATGCTGAAAAAATTATAGGAGGTTGTGTCCAAGATACGACCGCATTGTTGACGTAGAACTACGGTGTTATTTTATATAAGTCGATTGTTTATACCTTAGGTTATTATTCTATAATGCTGTGAAATTTTCGAAACAACTGCTTAGTAGAATAATCTCTGAAATTTACCACGAACGCTATTCCGGTGGCCTTTTTCGCAGCTGACATAGACTCGGCTACAGTCGATTATATACATGTTACACCAGCACCATTATTCCACATCTCATAACTACATCAATATATCTTTGGCACCGCATGGAAACAACAACAATGGCAACACTTGCAAGTATCAAATATCATGCTACATGTTATTTAGTATTGCATCAAAGCAATCGCACAGGCATCGTTCGTACAACGTAAACGAAGCGCCAAACAAGCGTTCGCCATAGTATGCATACAGAGCCATACTTTGGTGGCTTGAAACTACTAGGAACATAAACACTTCTCATCATTTTGCGCTACTCTCAAAAGAAACACTTTCGTAATATTACTGGCCTCAAAAAAAGTTGCTTTACTTTCTCATGCTCGAGAGAAGCGCAGCTGTCACCCTTAGTGGAGGAATTGTTGCTACTGATAAGCGAAACCTAATCACATACAAAATTCCAGAACGACATTTTCTTTCTTGGTGACTAAACAAGCGAAATAAACTCTTCTTGTTAATATCAACAACGTCGAAAACAGTAGCAATGCTTCATTATAATCAATATTAGCGCAAATGCAATCCTAGTTGAAGGCAGTTTTGCGACTGGCACGCGAACCTAAATAACTTATAACATTCCAGTGAGACATTCAAGATGCTTGGTATTCCCCAAATATTTTTTGGAGCACAACCTTAACGCCTGCTTCGCCATAACGTCAGTTTAATGCATTGATGCAATCTCAAAGGCACCAAAGAAGCCCTTATGATGACGGAAAACAAACAATGTTAACTGCTTGGAAAAAGACTGAATTATGCCACACAGCTTGTACTCTGCTGTAACACCCATCGATGCGAATTCGCTGATGAGTTTGTCAAGAGCGACCGCCACCAGCGGGGGGAAATTGGTTTTGGTTGCTGCCTGGTTAACGGCGTTCACATTTTCGACCGACGCGCCGAAATCGCCTACTTCGCTGTTGTTCGATGTGGTGTCATACTCGCGAAGGCTCGGTTCAGTGCGAGCGCTTTTTTGCAGGTCTCGAGCCAGCCTTCCTCTTCTTGCTCATCACACACTACGCGAAGCGTCCAATTTAAAACGCGGAAAGAAAAACACACAATACGAATAACGTCAAAACCGAACTGAAAAAACTACACGACGAAATCCAAGTTGGATTACCACTGGTGGGGTCCAATCTTAGATCGAAGCGCAGCGAAAGCAAAGTGAACTGGATTGCTCAACAGTCCGATGCCGAATGAGAGTCTGCCTCAGCGAGATCCACTGTTTATACTCTAGGCAAGTATACCCCTTCATTCTTCTACTTTTCCTTTGTTCATGGAGACTTCAAATCCTACGATTTCCCCTTTGTTGGTCGTCGATAAGTTGCTCGTTATTCACAGCTCTGTTCGGGAAAGCACACAAATGGACAGAACAAATGTATGAGAAAATGGAAACGCCTAAAGTTTTCATGAATTTTAACCATTTACAAACCAGGGGATTCTAATGTATAACATATTAAACAAATCTTAGGGAATTTCCGATTCGTTTAGTATGTAAATCGCTAAAAACCGTTCGCGGCAAAAATAGTTATTAACGTTAACTTTATTTCATAAAAACGTGACCTGTTTTCTGATTTGGCACCCTTAATGAAAGACGTAGTTCTACGTCAAAAAATAACTAAAATAATCTTTTAGACCACTCGTCTTGCTCAAATCTCTGTAGGGGAAGGAGGCGGAACCATCATCATGATCATTATACATTAGCACATACATTCGCCATTTGTAGAGAAACAAAAACCATTATTCTGAAAACAGATAGCAAACCTTTTCACTCTCATATGACCCTATGACTTTATCTAAATATGTAGAATATTCCGAAAGCTCGTTTCCGAGGGAAAAGAGATCTGCATGGTGGAGTACGATTACGAATTTGGGTCACTGTATGTGACGATCAAAAATACTTACATTACGCCTCAATTTCTCTAGTTTGCCCATCACCACATTTTTGTTAGACCTTTTTTTATTGTTACGAAAATTCGTCCTGCTTCTTTCGTTGGAATTGTTGGCCAATGATCAATATGGAAGGCAGAAGAAAAAGCAAAAATTTGTGTAATTTTTCAGAATTCGCTGCTAGATACAACGAGCGAACTGAAATAAATGTCAACAAATTGGTCCGCTTCAATGGAAGTGACCATGAAAGATGAAACTTAATTTATTGGATAAGATTTCGTGCGGTTGGAAAAATGTTTTTCTACGAACCAGAAAGGGAACGCTTTCTTCTGTTTCTTGGAAGTAGGCACTACATAGGGTCAGATACATTCATTACGATTCAGTAAAAGAAGCCGGGTTTCCAGTAGAGGGTACTAAGTATCATGTGTTGGTATGAACAACGACTCTTCCATACTTAGCTAACACGTTCAGCCTCGCGTCATAAGGTCATAAAAATAAATCATCCAACTAGAAGCCAGTGTTGCCACATTTTAATATGTACCAGAGGGGTTAAAAATCTTTCTCATCTGTACTTTTTCGTCCAAAAATCTGTACCAAAATACGTACCATCGAATATACTCGTTGTAGAAATTTAGCATGAAAAAATACACTTTTGTCTATTACAAATACTACATTTACATTTGCAAGTCCTTCGTGTGTTTTATAATGCTAGTACATAGTTTTTTTTTAATCCAGATTGCGTACTATTATGAATTATAATTTGAAAAAAAATCTCTCCAAGCGATATTGCTGCGAAAAAGTCGTCATGTACCTTAATGTTACTTTGTTCGAATGTAAGAAACCTTTTGTACCTTTTGACGAAAATCTGTACTCTGTACCGTACAGAATCTGTACCAAAAATAACGAAAAAATCTGTACCATTCCAGATAAATCTGTACGTGTGGAAACACGGCTCGAAGCATTGAACATATTGTGTCACTGGCACAGTGATTTTCAAAATTATTCATTTAGTCTAATCTGACTGATTTTTCGTCAGAGAAAATTTCCTTCAATTGCACTAGTACACACGAATCTTTTAGCTTGTCGCTCGAAATACAAGGTAAAATTGTACGGTTTTTTCAATGAAGAAACACATAACACATTTCGCACATTCTGCATTCCTGGGTTCGCCGAATCATTTTTTGACATCTATATACTCGGGAATCTTTATACTCTGCAAGTACAAGTCAAATTGAAACAAAAAGGTCACAATCTGATACATCAAATCGAAAGTTACGAATCGTTCATTTCAAAGATATGCATGGCACTATGTACTTAATTTTGTTTTTAATTTTCGGTATACTCTGAAGATAGGTCGGAAAATCGGTATACTCTGAAGATAGGTCGGTTCGTCTCTGCCCGTATCTCAATGTTATGGTGAGAAAAGGTTTTGTAATTTTCGAAAAGCTTTGAGAGAAAGTTCCAAAAAAAAATCCCATATGACGAATTTCATGCCAACTCAACTGGCCGTTGGCAGCACCATCTCAGATAGCAGTAAACGTTGTGGGTGTAAAGACATGTGTCATTTAAGCAACTCTGCATACTTGAAATATTCGAAAAAGTATTAGACTACTTTTTGGAAAAGTCCAATTTTTTTTCTAAATTTTTTACAAAAAAATATAACTGAAAATTTAAATAATTTCCTACATTTCATCCTTTGACAAAAATTTTGTAGGTATCATATTTGTAAAAGAATAAGAAAAAAATATTGGCTTTTTTCAAAAAGTAGTCTAATTCTTTTTAGATTATTTCAAGTATGCAAAGTTGCTTAAATGGCCCATGTCTTTAAACCCACAAATAGATATAAATAGCTCTTAAAATTACCAACAGGTTTTCCATACATCGGACTATGGGCACATCTACATGGAAAAAGTTTTTCGAACAACAACTTTTGAATTTTTTTCTTTGGAAAAATACTATTAATGTTCTATTTGTTACATTTTTATGTATAAAAAATGCATTTAAAATGTTCTGCTAACTTTTCTCTATTTAAAAACATGTCAAACGTGTACTACTATCTGAGATGGTGCTGCCAACTCCTAAGACGAGTTGAAATTCGTCATATGTTCCACAATGACATTGTTGTTAGGCCGATTGAATGCCGCTTTTGGGGAATTAAGCTCCGTGGTCCGTTAGTGTGAAGCGAAAATGGTTCTCCAGAACTGGCAAGTTATCAATTTGCTATCACTTTTGGAGTCTTGATGTGTAATTTGTGTCAATTCTTCAAGATGTTAGGATGCCAAGACAAAAATGAAAACTAAAAGAAAGTTATATTTTTCGGCTATCGGCTGGAAATCTCTTAAATAAATTTAAGGATAAATAAAGCAAAACAAATCTCTGCAGCTGTTAATTGAATCTTTTATCACTAAGTCGAATTCGAGATCTTCCCGAATTCGTCGACTGTTGAACCAGAATCACATCAGGAATGCTCAAGTGATAAGGATGACTTGATACTAATCAGAATGAAAATATTGGTAGTTCCAAAAATTGCAATTTAGTATCTTGAAGAATTCTTTATTTATTTGTATCCAGAAACTATAATGAATTTCATAAGTAGATTTTTGGGGGCCTCCGTAGCCACATTGGTTGCGCGTTCGCTTAGTAAGCGATCGATCGTGAGTTCGAAACTCAGGGCCCTCATTGACCATCTTTGTGATGTTACAGAATAACTACGTCCACGCAACAATCATCAGCGATGGAGATCGATCCACGGTCGAAATATGATCGATTCATCCATACAACTGCTCTGCTTTGCAAGACACATCGGGCTGCTGTTCTATAAATAACTCAACAATGATCAATCAACTGTCTCCGCTGTCCGGTCTAACTGGATAATGGAAGAACAGATAGAAAAACTCTTACGCCTAAATGGCTGCTACTGTGTTAATGAGTACCATATGGAATGGTATAGAAGGGAATACTCTAACGCCGAAAAATGGCAACTGTGTAATGTGCTAATTATAGATATGATAAATATGTGACATGTACACGATTAAAATTCGGCTCTGTTACAGCTAAAATGCCAATGAGCCTAAAATAAATAAAAGGAACAAAAAAAAAATAAGTAGAATTTTATAATTGTTTCACTTAAATAAAGGATTGAATTGAGTATATATTGAGAGTTTATTTCGTTTTACATGGTTTTACATAGCAAAATCTAAGATTTTATTCTACACAGTCTTATCGGGAACCTATCTTCAGTGTAAATCGAGGGATAGGAGTAAACATAAACTCGACTTAACATTGTTCGTCTGGTTGAAATATGATAAATTGTTTTTTTTAAATCACAGTTCTATATATCCGAGAGATAATCTGACCATTAGGGCAGACGACTGTGGGACAGAATACACAGATAGTCGTAGCACAAGAAGTTAAGAAGCTTAAATGAATAACTGATGAAGAACGGAATACGGATTGAGTGTATGACAGCGTGCAAGAAAAAGGCCAATAATGATGATGGCTGGTAGGGTGTTACTGCTGGGAAAAGTGCGAGAGGAGAGTAAATTAAATTTTAATCAAATAAAATCACATCCGGCTGCAAGTCGGGACCCGCGCTAGGCCCGGCTCTCGGCGTCGAATGGTTAGCTTCAAACATTATCATTCTGACTTGCACTGTCGGAATCACGCATATTCTAGAGCTTGTCACTCAGAGTACATTCTGGGCGTGTTACTCGGCATAAAAAACCTCAACTAAATACTAACGCAAGTGAACACCTACGTTGAGACGGCAAAAGTTTCTCTGGGAACGTTAATGTCATTCGAGAGCTAGGCCTGGCAGTTGGGTCCATTGTTATTTCGATGAAAAACGCGATAACATAGAGAAAAAGAACGAAAGTTATCTCAATAAAAAGAAACCATCGTAGAGCAGCAGTACCGCTACCGGCCAGATCGGAAGTTGGAAAAAATTAAAATGAAAAATTGAAAAAAAAGAATGTATCAACACAGGCCAACCTCGGTGACAGAATAAAATAACATAAACTTAATTAACGTTAATGAATGACAATTGAATAAACACGCCTCTTGAAAACGACGGAAGCGAGAGCGAAAAATAGAAGCCGATGATGGAGAAAATGGTGAGTGTATAGTCGAAAAGTTTGTTTCAATTAAAGCTGATGACAGTGTTTTGAGCTTAAGCAAAAGTTCTGAATGAGTTGGTGTGGAGTTAAAGGATAGTGAACGAAAATGATTGGGCTCTGATGATGAAAAACGAACACGTAAAAAAGAAATGGACCGAAATTTTGCTTTCGCCTCATCATAAATTTTGGGAGTAACTTTAAATTATACTAATTTGGTGTATATAATGTATTATTTTATGAACACACTGGAAGTGAATTATTATTTCTCGATAGAATGAAAAACATTTCAAAAAACATTCATAGAATGGTACAGCGTTTGTTCGTTTTCGAGCTTTACTGAGGGAGAAAAATCGAGAAGCGGAACAAACGATAGACAGATGATTTGCATACCATTCACATACAATTTTTTTATATTTGATTAAATCTCTGCTTTCCACTCATAGCATCATTATTGTACTAGACGAAACTACTTTAGTGTCTTTCAGGGCACAAACAAAGAGAGAATATAGATTCATGGCACAGCGGGCTTACCATTTCTATCTGATGATCGCAGATGCTATTACGAATTATAGCATAGCTCAATTGCGCACTTGAACATTTTTCAGTCCACAAATCCGCTTTTCATGTACCGCGTCAGTGGAACAGTGAGCTGATTTATTGTCCCCGCAAACCACGCGTTACGCAACGAACGACGACGGACGCATGCGTCGTGTTCCTGATAGTGCTTCCTGATTCCATCTCTCAAAGCGTGAGCCAAACCAGGACCACCTAACAATAGCCTGGTGCCATTTGTCGCGGTAGCTTTTGAATACTTGACGATTTGCTAGAATCTAGGCCAAACAAAGCTCTGCAAACAAATTTATTCTAGCCCTAGGCGAACAGACTTTTTTTTTACCCCCCACGCGGTAGTCAAAATCCAGTGGGTGCGAATTTATGCTCTATTATTCACCAGCAAACATTGTGCCCCTGTCAGGCTGTCTATCTCGGGGAGATTTACTCCGTCGAATTGCTCGAATAGTTTGGCTATTATTCGAAAGCGTTCAATTATTTATGATGTTAGCTGCAGTTTTATGTTTTTTTTTTCTTTCATCAGTTATATAATTAATATATTGCAGTTGACGAACAATGGTACGAAAATTTTCAATGAACAATTGAGCAATTTTAATCAAAAGCTCTGTGGACCATCAGAGCTATTCTAAATTCATTTTTGAAAGAGCTTCATAGATGGGAACAGCGATTTATTTATATCTTGTAACCGAACCATAATACATTCTTATTTGATCAGAAAAAAATAATATGAATAAGTTACTCTATGTAAACGTTTGTAAACTCCCACTTAAAGGCGAAAATCTTCGCATGTAAGACCAAAAAGTGGTACACCCTTAATCGAATTTCGCTTCAATCCCTCGTCATGTTATTCACAGATAGACGATGCCTCAATTTCCTCTCATACGTACAGGCCTTTCGCTATGGATCAATTCCGAAAAACCTTGCACATAAGGTGGCAGCCACCCAGAATGACATTTTTCAATATCATTAATTTCAGTTTAAATTGGGAATGATTTTTTAGAGGGCGTATTCATAATCATTGATTGTTTTTTTTTTTAAATCGTAACGCAAAATCCAGATATCTGATTAAAATATGGTGTTCGATAAAGCTGTTCAGAAAACAATACATTCCAAATACTGTTTGAAAATATTTTTCAAAATTTTTATTCAATACCGAAAATATTTCTATCTCAAAACAACCCCTCTCCGATATTTTTTGTGTACTTTTCATAAGAAACTTTATTCATTTTAACAAAGTTTGACGTATAGTGGTACTGTGTGGAACTCACCAAAATGGAGTTTTTTTATTCAAATATCAAATTTCAGTACTTTGCGAAATTGCAACCTTCTAAGAAAATTAATATAAAAATGGAACTTACAAATTAAAAACCATATAGAACGTTTTATACTAGGGCCGTTCCCTAGATAAACCCAATTTTATATGGTGATAATGATGTTTGCCTGACAAAAAAAAGAACGGTGTTGTCAAAGACACGACTGCATCATTAACGTAGGACTGCGAACATATGACATTCAAATGCCTTCAATTCAATTATCACTTTCGATATAAACGCAGGATGGAACGAAATTTAATAATTAATTCTTTAGTACAATCTCTAGGTGGCTCTGATGCGTGATTTTTTGGTTCAAAAACACATTCTTACCTTCATATTAAGTCTCAGCTTCAGCATAAGTCGTTCGCTGATCGAGGCCTAGAATGAAACTATAAAAAGTCACTTAGTTAAATAATTTATACCTCTCGGTTGTTGCAATGTTACATGACACTTACCTTTGTCTATTTTATAGATACTCCAAACTTAAAATACTGCAACAAGATATGTGCGGAACGGACTCCCTATACGCTGGACCAAGCAACAAAAGGATACGTTTCAGAAAAATGACATCTTCCATTGAATTCCTGGTTTTCCCTCTCGGAAATACAGTCGTTGATAAGCCGGCTGGAAAGGGGAGGAAAGAAGAAGATAGATATTCCATGTCCTCTATCTGACATCATCCGTTTGGTTTAAACTTCAAATCAGCCTAAGCTGGGATATATTCTGGTGGAACATGCATCCGATATTCTCGGCCGAGACGAATCTCAAGAAACCAATTTGATTGCGTTTCTGAAAGAAACCGGCTTCTTGTATAATATTAAATTTAACTGTCTGAGACGAATGAATCGAAAGACTTCTTCGTAAACAAACAAAGAAGAAGATGAAATGCATACTACAGACACGTCTAGTCTCAATCGTCATCAATCGTCTAGCTGGTGATCAGACGACAACAGCAGCAAGGCTAGAAAATGGCTTCTCTCTAGGCCGATAGTTAAGAGTTTAGTTTTAACTTTCCCAATTGACACATCAAAGAAACGCATACTTCATAGCAAACCCTTACTCTATATAACAAACCCATAATTAATTGCATAGAATGATTGCACTGACCGACACGAGCGATTTATATTTTCAGAAATATTTTCAAATTACCTCTCAACTTCAACATATGACGTTGGCTGATCGCTCTCTAGAGTGTCACTAACAGAAGATGTTGCAGTCGCGTTATTTGCATCACCGTTCAATGCAACGTGGCATGGAGCAGGTAAAAGGTCATTATTCAACCAAATTGCCAGCGTTGTGACACCTTTCATTTGAAACTACCAAAATTTCGGTAGATAGTGCCATTCCCGAGATCCAAGCGGGAGTCGGCTCAAGACAACTTGTCAGATTCGGACTACCCTCCCCTATTCAATTCGATCACACAAAGTAACGCTCACTTGTTGGTATTCAGTACCGTAATTCGGACAAAACAATCTTTCCGAACAAATCAAGTAAATCTACATGCAATGACATGAAAATCTACGCGCTGCTTCCATCGAACAACATTGCACTGCTGTTTTGAAATATCTTCCATTCCTTGTATTTTTTAAGGAGCTGTGGTGTATATGTGTGTGATATCACCATTAGGAATTGTGTGGCGCTTCTCGATTATATCGTTAACCTTGTCGATAACACCCGTTATGCTTTATTGAAGCATCCCACCTTGTAGGCACATACTTGGTGCGTTACTATCTCCGGGCTCGTAGCGACATAGTGTCACAGAGCGCGGTGGGTGATTCCTCGGTTTTAGGAGCCACACAGGGAAACATGAGTCAAGATTTCCCTTAACTAATTTGAAGAGGGACCGTTATCATCGTGGTTTGGGTTGGGGGCAGCCGATGTAATTTGCTTCACCGGGTAAGTCGACAAGTGTTTGCCATCATTTGATTTACGATTTCCTCTGAACTTCAACCCAAGGTCAGACAGATTTCCTCGCAGTCTGCATAACTGTCTGATGAGTTAATTTTAATTCCAAACCCGATGTTGTGCTTTTCCAAGAATGTAAGACCTTTCTCGTAATAAAATGAAGGACGCAGTTTCTGACGGGTGTTTAATATTGTTCTTTTGGAAGAATAACACTTCCCTGTATGGTTCGATTAACTTACCCTCATCATTCAGGCTGGTCTGGGGATAAACATATGCTTCAAACACCTTATTTGCTCATCAGAAATTCAAAATAAGTACGGATGAGAAATGAAGATGCATTGAAATTTAGTCGTTTCCACTGCAGGTTGGATTCGCGTACGTGCTATCAGAAGCAAATCGAGCGCCGCTGATAACCGTTTCCCTCCCCTTTGCTCTCCGAAAATTACCACCATTCGAATGCTCATTATCAGCAACATTATTCCATTCCTCTCGCCAGCCAGGTGATTGATTGACGGACTCATTTACATGTGCAAGGTCAAACGTGAGTCCAAGGGCGAAAGTGCTTACCAGCGAGAGTAGACTTGATGTGCGAACATTCTCAAAACCTGTAAAGCTTCCATCGAAACCATCGATTCTGGAAACGTGCCAACGAGCTGTAAATGACACCGTTAAAGTTGATGTTTCTGAGATTGGGGAACACGGATTCCTCTTGGCCCTGCGCTGAATCTTCGACACCGCCTTGCATTGGTTGCCAATTGACGTGTTTCTTCTTTCTATTTTTGATTATCTGAACTTATGTAAATTGTTACCCACCCACTTCCTTTTGACAGGTGGATGCGAAAATAGGAAATGCTGTATGATTTACCGTCTGTCAGGAAAAGTTTCTGAGTGCAGAGCAATGCCCGGATTTGCAAATGTGAACAGGAATTCAATTTTTGATTAGGGAAATTGAACACTGGAAATTTTTATTGCGAATTGAGTTGGAAGAACACCCCCTCAAGATTAATGGAAATTTGATGAAAAATTGCGAAATTGGAAGTGAAGAACTTATTCCTTCCAAACCAGTTCGTTAAATTGAATGGGAAATTATATATTCGTGGTACTGTATCGGATAAGCGTAGTACTTCGTTGCTCGCAAGTGCGATTCGGCTCCAAATGAGGGAGTTGATAATTCATGATTAGCTGGTCGAAATAACGCAATATGTTTCTTCCCGTGTAGGGTGAACTTTATCGAGTATCTGTAGCGACTTGATGAGAGTGTTGCCCAAAAATGTATACATACATATCCAAATTGCTGATTAATGGTCAGCTGCATCCCAATAGGAGGTATCCCGTGTCGGGCACACGTACAGAGCATCGAAGGCTGCAGCATACCAATTATGAGAACACTTGTAATACTAACTTCGAGCCAACCCCGAGTAATCGGTTACATATTACTAACATAGTTGTAAGCAAACGTTGTCGAAATATTGAACTCCCGGCCCCGTTAGGCTGACGCCATATGAGCCTTAATAAAAATATATATTTTGGATAAAAAAAAATTTATATCCAAATTGAATCGACATGCATGGAACATTGCGAGTAGTAATATCATTTTCTTCTTGTTGGAAAATGTTACGAAGTCGTACAACTGAAATTGCAATAGAGTTTTCTACGAGTGATATCGATTTATTGGAGTAGAGAACTATTATTAATGATTTAAATGTCTTACCATTTCATTCATTTAGCTCATTCGTCTTAAATTTTTTTACATGTTATGCCTCGGTTATGCAGATTTATGCAAACGAACTCGAACTATTTCCAGATTCCTAGGTTGAAGAAACTAAATTCCGAATCACATATATGGATTTTTGACTTAGATATAAGATACACATCCAGATAGAACATTCCGAATTCAAAATGTTAGGATTCAGTTTCAACAAACAATATCCGTATTCGGATTGACATTATAGATATGTTGAATACACTGACGCCCCGAATTGCAAATGAATGTATAGCCAATTTGAGATTTTTTTTTATTTAACCCCTTCGCGTACGATTTAATTTTCAAAAGACCGGACCAATTGCAAACGCTTCGAGGGGTCACGCATCAAAAATGAAAGAATGAAAGAATGAAAGAATGAAAGAATGAAAGAATGAAAGAATGAAAGAATGAAAGAATGAAAGAATGAAAGAATGAAAGAATGAAAGAATGAAAGAATGAAAGAATGAAAGAATGAAAGAATGAAAGAATGAAAGAATGAAAGAATGAAAGAATGAAAGAATGAAAGAATGAAAGAATGAAAGAATGAAAGAATGAAAGAATGAAAGAATGAAAGAATGAAAGAATGAAAGAATGAAAGAATGAAAGAATGAAAGAATGAAAGAATGAAAGAATGAAAGAATGAAAGAATGAAAGAATGAAAGAATGAAAGAATGAAAGAATGAAAGAATGAAAGAATGAAAGAATGAAAGAATGAAAGAATGAAAGAATGAAAGAATGAAAGAATGAAAGAATGAAAGAATGAAAGAATGAAAGAATGAAAGAATAAAAGAATGAAAGAATGAAAGAATGAAAGAATGAAATAATGAAAGAATGAAAGAATGAAAAAATGAAAGAATGAAAGAATGAAAGAATGAAAGAATGAAAGAATGAAAGAATGAAAGAATGAAAGAATGAAAGAATGAAAGAATGAAAGAATGAAATAATGAAAGAATGAAAGAATGAAAGAATGAAAGAATGAAAGAATGAAAGAATGAAAGAATGGAAGAATGAAAGAATGAAAGAATGAAAGAATGAAAGAATGAAAGAATGAAAGAATGAAAGAATGAAAGAATGAAAGAATGAAAGAATGAAAGAATGAAAGAATGAAAGAATGAAAGAATGAAAGAATGAAATAATGAAAGAATGAAAGAATGAAAGAATGAAAGAATGAAAACATGAAAGAATGAAAGAATGGAAGAATGAAAGAATGAAAGAATGAAAGAATGAAAGAATGAAAGAATGAAAGAATGAAAGAATGAAAGAATGAAAGAATGAAAGAATGAAAGAATGAAAGAATGAAAGAATGAAAGAATGAAAGAATGAAAGAATGAAAGAATGAAAGAATGAAAGAATGAAAGAATGAAAGAATGAAAGAATGAAAGAATGAAAGAATGAAAGAATGAAAGAATGAAAGAATGAAAGAATGAAAGAATGAAAGAATGAAAGAATGAAAGAATGAAAGAATGAAAGAATGAAAGAATGAAAGAATGAAGGAATGAAAGAATGAAAGAATGAAAGAATGAAAGAATGAAAGAATGAAAGAATGAAAGAATGAAAGAATGAAAGAATGAAAGAATGAAAGAATGAAAGAATGAAAGACGGTCAGACAATGAATTTAACCTCATTTAATTCACAAAATTGTTGTGCGACACTACAAATTAACACACCTATGGTGAATTCTAAACCACTTTAGTTATTTTACGTAAACT
>NW_026600062.1:0-13646 GCF_029784135.1 Toxorhynchites rutilus septentrionalis
AGAGGATTTTAATAAAAATCGATTTATTTTATTAGTTTTAATATTTGTTATATCAATGATAATACTAATTATTAGTCCTAATTTAATTAGAATTTTATTAGGATGAGATGGATTAGGATTAGTTTCTTATTGTTTAGTAATTTATTTTCAAATGTAAAATCTTATAATGCTGGAATGTTAACAGCTTTATCAAATCGAATTGGTGATGTAGCTTTATTATTAGCTATTGCTTGGATATTAAATTATGGAAGTTGGAATTATATTTTTTATTTAGAAATTAATAAGGAAAATTTTGAAATATTAATAATTGGAAGATTGGTGATATTAGCAGCTATAACTAAAAGAGCTCAAATTCCTTTTTTCTTCTTGATTACCTGCTGCTATAGCAGCCCCTACCCCTGTTTCTGCTTTAGTTCATTCTTCAACTTTAGTAACTGCAGGGGTTTATTTATTGATTCGTTTTAATATTTTATTAGTAGATTCATTATTTGGTCAAAATTTTATTATTAATTTCAGGATTAACAATATTTATAGCTGGATTAGGGGCTAATTTTGAGTATGATTTAAAAAAAAATTATTGCTTTATCTACTTTAAGACAATTAGGATTAATAATAAGAATTTTATCTATTGGAGAATTTAAATTAGCATTTTTTCATCTTTTAACTCATGCTTTATTTAAGGCATTATTATTTATATGTGCAGGAGTAATTATTCATAATATAAAAAATATACAAGATATTCGTTATATAGGAGGGTTGTTTATAAGAATACCTTTAGTTTGTAGATGTTTTAATATTGCTAATTTAGCTTTGTGTGGAATGCCTTTTTTAGCTGGATTTTATTCAAAGGATTTAATCTTAGAAGTTGTTATACTTTCTTATATAAATTTTTTTCTTTTTTTCTTTTTTTTTTTCAACTGGGTTAACGGTTTGTTATTCTTTTCGATTAGTTTATTATTCTATAACAGGGGATTTTAAAAATATAGTTTTAAATATATTAAATGATAAGAGATGAATTATAAATTTTAGAATTTTTTTTTTAATAATTATAGCTATTATTGGGGGAAGTTTTCTTAGATGATTAATATTTTTTAATCCCAGAGATAGTTAATTTACCTAAAATGATAAAATTTTTAACATTAATGGTTTGTGTTTTAGGGGGTTTGATAGGTTATTTATTAAATTATGAAAATTTATTTAGTAATAATAAATCTTTTATATTTTATAAATTTAGAAGATTTGTTGGGATAATATGATTTATGCCTTATATTTCGACTTTATTATTATTAAATTGCCATTAAAAATAGGATTATTTTCATATAAAAGATTTGATCAAGGTTGAAGAGAATATTTTGGTGGACATATATTATATTATCAAATAAAAAAGTATTCTTTATATATTCAAGAGTTTCAAAATAATAATTTGAAAATTTATTTAATAAGATATTTTATTTGAATTGTAATTTTATTATTAATAATATTTTTAAATTAATTTAAATAGCTTATATTTAGAGCGTAACATTGAAGTTGTTGAGGAAATTATTTTAATTTTTAAATATTGGAAATATTTATAAATAAAGTTTATTAATTTTACATTGAAATGTAATGTTTTTTTTAAACTATATAAATAAATATTAATAGAAATATGGTGATCAAGAAAAAGCTGCTAACTTTTATCTTTAATGGTTTAATTCCATTTATATTTCTTAATTGGAATTTTAAAATTCATTAATATTATTAACAGTAATATACCTCTTTTTGGTTTCAATTAATTTAAGATAAATTGATTGAATCAATATTTTTTAAGTGCAAGTTAAATGTTATAATTAACTATTATCCTATTTATTTATTTTAAAAAAATATGGGTGTAATTCACCTAAGATTAGGCCGAAACTAATTGCAATATATCGCTTCATATTTGGTTGAGATTTAATTATTTCATTCTAATGCTCCTTGGTTTCATTCGTGATATAATCCAATTAATAGAATAAAAATAAAGAAAAGGCTAGTAATTGTTCAATTTATTAAATTTGATGATTTAAAAATTAAGATTATTGGGAGAAGAAGAGCAATTTCTACATCAAAAATTAAGAAAATAATTGCAATTAAGAAAAATCGAAGAGAGAAGGGTAAACGAGAATAATTTATAGGGTCAAATCCACATTCAAAAGGGGAAGATTTTTCACGATCAGTAATGGTTTTTTTAGATAAAAAGGTTGCTATTATTATTATAATAATAGAAATAGTTAAAATAATTAGACTTATAATAGTAAGTGTTAAAATTATTTATACTAAAATTATTTAGTCCTAATGATTGGAAGTCATTTATACATACATATACTTTATAAATTAACCTCCTCATCAGTAAATTGAAATATATAAAAAATAATCAAACTACATCTACAAAGTGTCAATATCATGCTGCTGCTTCAAATCCAAAATGGTGATTTTTTGAAAAATGATGATTAATATGACGTAAAAAACAAATTAATAAAAAAGAAGTTCCAATTAAAACATGAAGTCCGTGGAATCCTGTTGATATGAAAAATGTTGAGCCATAAACATTATCTGCAATAGTAAATGAGCTTCTATATATTCATATCCTTGTAAAATTGAGAAATAAATTCCTAAAAGTACTGTAAAAAATAATCTTTGAATTGTTTGAGTATGATTATTTTCTATTAATCTATGATGAGCTCAAGTTACAGTAATTCCTGATGCTAATAAAATAGCTGTATTTAATAAAGGAATTGAAAAGGATTAAATGGATGGATTCCAATAGGAGGTCATATTATTCCTAGTTCAATTGTAGGAGATAATCTTCTATGAAAAAATGCTCAAAAAAAATGAAATAAAAAAGAAAATTTCGGAGATAATAAAAAGAATTATTCCTCATCGAAGGCCTAAAGTTACATTGAAAGTATGAAGTCCTTGGAAAGTACTTTCTCGAGAAATATCTCGTCATCATTGATATATAATTAATAGGGTAATAATATTTCCTAAAATAAATAAATTATTATTATATTGATGGAATCATTGAACTAATCCTGTAGTTATTGTTATTGCTCTAATTGCTCCTAATAAAGGTCATGGGACTATAGTCTACTAAATGAAAGGGATGATTTATTTTTGTTGACATTAATTTACTTCTCTAGAATATAAAGTACTTAAAACTGAAAATACATAAGATTGAATAATAGCGACTGCTGATTCAAGTAATAATAAAGCAATTTGAACAATTAAAATAATTCTTACAATAATGTAAGATGTAGATATAGGCCCAGTATTTCCTAAAAGGGTTAAAAGTAAATGACCAGCAATTATATTTGCGGTTAATCGAATAGCTAAAGTTCCCTGGACGAATTACATTTCTAATTGTTTCAATACATACTATAAAAGGTATTAGGATTGCGGGAGTTCCTTGAGGAACTAAATGAGCAAATATATGTTGTGTGTGATTTGTTCATCCATAAATTATAATTCTTAATCATAAAGGAAAAGCTAAGGTTAAAGTTAATGTTAAATGACTAGACTAGTTCTTGTAAAAATATAAGGAAAAAGTCCTAAAAAATTATTAAATATAATTAAAGAAAATAAAGAAATAAATATTAAAGTTCTTTTATTATTATTAGTTGGACCTAAAAGAGTTTTAAATTCTTTATGTAAAGTTAATAAAATATTATTTCAAATAATTTGGAATCGATTAGGGATTAATCAGTAAGAAGATGGAATAATTAATAAACCTAAAAAAGTTCTTATTCAATTTAAGGATATATTAAAAATTGTTGTTGAAGGATCAAATACTGAAAATAGATTAGTTATCATTTTCAATTTAATTTAGATTGTTTAATATTTAATAGTTGGGGGGTTGAATTTAAAGAATAAAAAAAGCAATAATAATTTTTAATATTAAAAATTATTAAAGTAAATGAAAAAATAAAGAATAAAGTTAATCATCTTAATGGAGATATTTGAGGAATTAAAAAATATTAAATTATTAATATTTTTAGTTTGACAAACTAAGGTTTTGATTAAACTAATTTTTTTTTGAGAGAAATATTAATATCATTAGAAGTAATTGCTAATTTACTATAATATGATTTAAGAGATCATTACTTGCTTTCAGTCATCTAATGAATTGATTTGAGATGAAATTCATTTAATAAAGAAATTTATTGGGATTCTTTCAATAACAATTGGTATAAAGCTATGGTTTGCTCCACAAATTTCTGAACATTGTCCAAAAAATAATCCAGGTTGATTAATTAAGAAATTAGTTTGATTTAATCGTCCTGGAGTTGCGTCAATTTTTACACCTAGGGCTGGAATTGTTCATGAATGAAGAACATCTGTGGCTGTTACTAAAATTCGAATTTGATTATTAAAAGGTAAAATAATTCGATTATCTACATCTAATAGGCGGAATCCATTTATATTAAGTTCATTGGTAGGAGTTATATAAGAGTCAAATTCTAAATTAGTAAAATTTGAATATTCATATCTTCAATATCATTGATGTCCAATAGTTTTTAGAGTAATTAAAGGATTATTAATTTCATCTATTAAATATAAAAGACGAAGAGAGGAAAGGCAATAAATATAAGAATAATTGCAGGTAAAATTGTTCAAATAATTTCGATTGTTTGACCATGAAGAAGATATCGATTGGTAAATTTATTGAAAAATAATATAATTATAATATAAGCAATTAATGTTGTAATTATAATTAAAATTAAAATAGTATGATCATGAAAAAAGTTTAATTGTTCTATTAAAGGAGAAATTCTATTTTGTAATCCTAAATTAGATCATGTTGCCATTTTCTAATAAAAGAAAAAATCTTTATATATGAAGCTTAAATTCATTGCACTATTCTGCCATATTAGAAATTTGATGATAAAATAGGAAGTTCTGAATATGTGTGTTCTATAGGAGGTATAGAATGATATCATTCAATTGAAGAAGAAAGTTGTATAGGGAATGAAGGAGTTCGTTTAGTAATTATACTTTCTCAAATAATAAATAGGAAAAATAAGATAGCAATTAATGAGATAGAACTACCTAAAGAAGAAATAATATTTCATGTTAAATAACTATCTGGAAAATCTGAATAACGACGAGGTATACCTGCTAATCCTAAAAAATGTTGAGGAAAAAATGTTAAATTTACTCCAATAAATATAATTATAAATTGAATTTTTAATCATAAGGGGTTTATAATTAATCCTGTTAATAAAGGATATCAATGAATAAATCCTGCTATAATTGCAAATACTGCTCCTATAGAGAGAACATAATGAAAATGAGCTACTACATAATAAGTATCATGAAGAATAATATCAATTGAAGAATTTGCTAAAATTACACCTGTTAATCCTCCTACAGTAAATAAAAAAACAAATCCTAATGATCATAATAATGTAGGATTATAATTTAATTGAGTACCATGAAGAGTAGCTAATCAACTAAAAATTTTAATTCCTGTAGGAACTGCAATAATTATAGTAGCTGAAGTAAAGTAAGCTCGAGTATCAACATCTATACCAACTGTAAATATATGATGAGCTCATACAATAAATCCTAAAAGTCCAATAGCTAATATAGCATAAATTATTCCTAAAGTCCCAAATGTTTCCTTTTTACCTCTTTCTTGAGTAATAATATGAGAAATTATTCCAAATCCTGGAAGAATTAAAATATATACCTCTGGATGTCCAAAAAATCAAAATAAATGTTGATAAAGAATTGGATCACCTCCTCCAATTGGGGTCGAAAAATGAAGTATTTAAATTACGATCTGTAAGAAGTATAGTAATAGCTCCTGCTAATACGGGTAAAGATAAAAGAAGAAAGAATTGCTGTAATAATTACTGATCATACAAATAAAGGTATTCGATCTAAAGAAATTCCTTCAGGTCGTATGTTAATAATAGTGGTAATAAAATTAATAGCTCCTAAAATTGAAGAAATTCCTGCTAAATGAAGAGAAAAAATTGTTAAATCAACTGATGATCCATTATGAGCAATATTAGATGAAAGAGGGGGATAAACTGTTCAACCAGTTCCTGACCCATTTTCAACTATTCTGCTTGAGAGTAATAATGTAATAGATGGAGGAAGAAGTCAAAATCTTATATTATTTATTCGTGGAAATGCTATATCAGGAGCTCCTAGTATTAAAGGTACTAATCAATTACCAAATCCTCCGATTATAATAGGTATTACTATGAAAAAAATTATTACAAATGCATGGGCGGTTACAATTACATTATAAATTTGATCATTACCAATAAATATTCCTGGTTGTCTTAGTTCTAAACGAATTAAAATTCTTATTGATGTTCCAATTATCCCTGCTCATGCTCCAAAAATAAAATATAAAGTTCCAATATCTTTATGATTTGTAGAAAATAGCCATTGTCGCGATTGAATGGCTGAAATTTAGGCAATAAATTGTAAATTTATTTATAAGAATATTTTCTTTTTAATCAAACTTTATAGTCAATAATGATATTAGATTGCAATTCTGAAGGAATAAGGAATAATTATTAAAGTTTAAGATTAAAAGATTTTACAAGTATTTTTAGCTTTGAAAACTAATAGTTTTATTAACTTAAACTCTTTATAAGATTAAATAAAATGAGAAAATTATTATTAATCCTATAATAGAGGTAAAATTTATAAATAAAATTAGAAGAGAATTGTTATTAAAATTTTTTATAATTCATGAATTTTTATAGAAATTTAATATATAAATTCTATATGATATTCGTAAATAATAAAATAATGTAATTAAAGTCATACAAACTGCTATAAATATTAAAAAATAATGATTTATTTTTGTTAAATTTTCAATAATTATTCATTTAGGGAAGAATCCTAAAATGGAGGGAGTCCTCCTAAAGATAATAAATTAATGAAAATTATAAATTTAATAATTGGGTTTATTAATGAAAAGTTATAAATTTGATTAAAATAATATAATTTAAAATTATTGAAAATTAAAATAATAGAAGATGATAGGAAAGAATATAAAAAGAAGTATATTAGTCATAAATATTCATTATATATTATTGCTATTAATATTCATCTTAAATGATTAATTGAAGAAAATGCTATTAATTTTCGTAAGGAGGTTTGATTTAATCCTCCTAATGCTCCAATAATTATAGAAAAAAAAATAAAAATGAATAATAAATTATAATTTGAATTATAAGAAATTATTATTAAGGGAGCAATTTTTTGTCATGTTATTAAAATTAAATTATTAATTCAATTTAATCCTTCTATTACTTCAGGGAATCAAAAGTGGAAGGGGCAATTCCTCTTTTTAATGCTAAAGTTGAATAAATTATTAAATGAATAACGTTATTTTTAATAATTAAGTTAAAATTGAATAATAATAATAATAAAATTGAAAATAATAAAATAGAAGAAGCATAAGCTTGAATCAAAAAATATTTTAGACTTCTTTCGGATATTAATATATTTTTTTTATTTTCATTTATTAGGGGAATAAATGAAAGTAAATTAAATTTCTAATCCTATTCAAACTCCTAATCAAGAGTTTGAAGAAATTGTTAATAAAGTTCCAAAAATTAATGTTATTATAAAAATATTATTTGAAAATTTTTTAATTAAAAAGAAAAGGATTATAACCTTTATAAATGGGGTATGAGCCCAGTAGCTTAATTTAGCTTATCTTTTTAAATATAATTGAATTATAAAAATATATTTTAGTGTATGATGCACAAAAATTTTTGAAATTTTTAGAAATAGTTTAATTCTATTAAATATAATGAATAAAAATATTAAATTTTTATAATTTACCCTATCAAGGTAATCCTTTTATCAGGCAATTCATTTTTATTTTTTTTTTTATTATTATAAGTAAAAAAAAAATAACATGATTAAGATTTAATTTTGAAAGGCATTTAAAATAAAGTTTATAAATGTTTATTTTTAAAATTTTTTATTTAAATTAAATTTAAATAATTATTTTTAGAATTAATTATATATATATATATATATTATATAAATGTTTAATATATATATAAATGTATTATATAAATTAATAAAATATTTAATAATATATTCATCTATTATATATATATATTTAGATCTATTAATAAATATATTATATATATAAATTAAGAGAATTAATTAATAAGGATTATATTATCGTTAGTGTATTATTTATATGCCTATTCGGCCTATATTTACAGAGAAAAAAAAGATCTATATACATATAAATAATTTATATATAAATATATTCATTGTATTTTATTTATTTATATTATATTAAATTATTTATATTAAATAAATAAATATAATTAATTTATATAATTATAAATATATATATATATTATAAATAATTTATATAAAGGGAGTGTAAAAAATATTTAATTAATAAAATATATAATTTAATATTAAATAATTATATATAAATATAAAATTTTAAATATAAAATAAAATTATTAATATTGGTTGCGCGTCGAGAAAAGAATTGAGCTAAGTTGTTTTTATTAGTTTAATTTGTTTGTTTGATTATGATGAATGTATTATTAAATTAATTATTTTTTTTTTATAAATTAATTGAAAAATTTTATTAGTTAAAATATTTTTATATTTAGGGGGTGTAAAAATTTTTGACACTTGGAAAGAATTGAGCTAAGTTGTTTTTATTAGTTTAATTTGTTTGTTTGATTATGATGAATGTATTATTAAATTAATTATTTTTTTTTATAAATTAATTGAAAAATTTTATTAGTTAAAATATTTTTATATTTAGGGGGTGTAAAAATTTTTGACACTTGGAAAGAATTGAGCTAAGTTGTTTTTATTAGTTTAATTTGTTTGTTTGATTATGATGAATGTATTATTAAATTAATTATTTTTTTTTATAAATTAATTGAAAAATTTTATTAGTTAAAATATTTTTATATTTAGGGGGTGTAAAAATTTTTGACACTTGGAAAGAATTGAGCTAAGTTGTTTTTATTAGTTTAATTTGTTTGTTTGATTATGATGAATGTATTATTAAATTAATTATTTTTTTTTATAAATTAATTGAAAAATTTTATTAGTTAAAATATTTTTATATTTAGGGGGTGTAAAAATTTTTGACACTTGGAAAGAATTGAGCTAAGTTGTTTTTATTAGTTTAATTTGTTTGTTTGATTATGATGAATGTATTATTAAATTAATTATTTTTTTTTATAAATTAATTGAAAAATTTTATTAGTTAAAATATTTTTATATTTAGGGGGTGTAAAAATTTTTGACACTTGGAAAGAATTGAGCTAAGTTGTTTTTATTAGTTTAATTTGTTTGTTTGATTATGATGAATGTATTATTAAATTAATTATTTTTTTTTATAAATTAATTGAAAAATTTTATTAGTTAAAATATTTTTATATTTAGGGGGTGTAAAAATTTTTGACACTTGGAAAGAATTGAGCTAAGTTGTTTTTATTAGTTTAATTTGTTTGTTTGATTATGATGAATGTATTATTAAATTAATTATTTTTTTTTATAAATTAATTGAAAAATTTTATTAGTTAAAATATTTTTATATTTAGGGGGTGTAAAAATTTTTGACACTTGGAAAGAATTGAGCTAAGTTGTTTTTATTAGTTTA
The DNA here is from genome assembly GCF_029784135.1 of Toxorhynchites rutilus septentrionalis. NCBI lineage: Eukaryota > Metazoa > Arthropoda > Insecta > Diptera > Culicidae > Toxorhynchites > Toxorhynchites rutilus. Next base: position 9,641 of record NW_026600062.1, read on the forward strand.
ATTTGTTTGTTTGATTATGATGAATGTATTATTAAATTAATTATTTTTTTTTATAAATTAATTGAAAAATTTTATTAGTTAAAATATTTTTATATTTAGGGGGTGTAAAAATTTTTGACACTTGGAAAGAATTGAGCTAAGTTGTTTTTATTAGTTTAATTTGTTTGTTTGATTATGATGAATGTATTATTAAATTAATTATTTTTTTTTATAAATTAATTGAAAAATTTTATTAGTTAAAATATTTTTATATTTAGGGGGTGTAAAAATTTTTGACACTTGGAAAGAATTGAGCTAAGTTGTTTTTATTAGTTTAATTTGTTTGTTTGATTATGATGAATGTATTATTAAATTAATTATTTTTTTTTATAAGATTAATTGAAAAATTTTATTAGTTAAAATATTTTTATATTTAGGGGGTGTAAAAATTTTTGACACTTGGAAAGAATTGAGCTAAGTTGTTTTTATTAGTTTAATTTGTTTGTTTGATTATGATGAATGTATTATTAGAATTAATTATTTTTTTTTATAAATGACTTATTTGAATATTTTAAATATAATATATAAATAATTTTATTATGGTTAAATTTTTTACTATTATTTTATTTTACATGTAAATTTTTGTGTGAAATTATTTAATTTTTAAAAAATTAATTAGTTTTATTTATTCTCAGTAATTAATATTAAAGGAAAAAAGAAATTTTGTATTAGTAATAATTTTTAATATTGGTAAAATTTGTGCCAGCTACCGCGGTTATACAAATAATATAAGTAAAAATTTTTAATATTAGTTAAATTGTTTATTTATAATATAAAAATTAATTTATTAGGTGAAATTATTAAATTATTATTATTATTATTTGAAAAATAAATTTAAGCTGTAAACTTTTTGTAATAAACTAGGATTAGATACCCTATTATTAAAAATAAATAATAAAATATTAAAGTAGTATTAGTTATATTCTTGAAATTTAAAAAATTTGGCGGTAATTTAGTCTATTCAGAGGAATCTGTCCTGTAATTGATAATCCACATTGAACCTTACTTAAATTAATTTAATTTGTATATCGTCGTCATCAGAATATATTATAAGATAAAATTTTCATAATTTAAAATTAATAAAAAATGTCAGATCAAGGTGCAGTTTATATTTAAGTAGAGATGGATTACAATAAATTTATTTATATGGATAAAATTTTGAAATTAAATTTTTGAAAGTGGATTTGATAGTATTATAAAAAAGATTATTTATAAGATTTTAGCTCTAAATTATGTACATATCGCCCATCGTTCTTATTATTAAAATAAGATAAGTTGTAACATAGTAGATGTACTGGAAAGTGTATCTAGAAAGTCAATTTAAAGCTTAATTAGTAAAGTATTTCATTTACATTGAAAAGAAATTTGTGCAATTCAATTTAAATTGAATAAATTTTATTTATTAATTTTATTTATTTTTTATATTATTTAATAAAAATAATTTTATAATTTAAAGTTTTAGTATTATTTAAATAAATAATAATTTTTATTATAGTTTATTAGTATTGTAAAAGAAGATTGAAATAAATTGAAAAATTTTTATTTTAAAAGAAAATTTAATTTATTGTACCTTGTGTATCAGGGTTTATTAATTAATTAATTATTATATTAATTTTTCTCGAATTTTAAAGATTTAAATTTATAAAAAAGTTAATGTGGAATAATTATTTTTAATATAAATTTAGAAATGAAATGTTAATCGTTTTAAAATATATCTAGTTTTTTAAGAAATAAATTTAATTTAGATTTATTAATTAAATATTTAATTAGTTAATTATTTAATTTAATAAAATTAATATTTTAAGGGATTAGCTTTAAAATAAAATTTTAAATTTTAATTAAGTAAATAAATAAATATAGGCTTAAAAATAGTCATTATTAGTAAGTATGTTATAATTTATTTTATAATTATATTATTTATTTTAAAATTAAGTTATTTATTAAAATATAAATTTTAATAAAGAAAGTTTATTAATTATGATAAAATTAGTATATAAATTTATATAAATTATTTATAAATGAGAGGTTTATATAAGGAATTCGGCAATAAATATATATTTACCTGTTTATCAAAAACATGTCTTTTTGAAATTAATTTAAAGTCTAACCTGCCCACTGAATATTATTAAAGGGCCGCAGTATTTTGACTGTGCGAAGGTAGCATAATCAATAGTCTTTTAATTGGAGGCTTGTATGAATGGTTGGATAAGATATATACTGTCTTATATAAATTTTTTTAGAATTTTATTTTTTAATTAAAAAGTTAAGATAAAATTAAAAGACGAGAAGACCCTATAGATCTTTATTTTTATATTTTATAATTTTTTAAGGATTATTTTAATTATAATTTTATTAAAAATTTTACTGGGGTGGTATAAAAATTTAATTAACTTTTAATTGTATTATACATTAATATATGAATAATTGATCCAATAATATTGATTAAAAATTTAAGTTACCTTAGGGATAACAGCGTAATTTTTTTTTAGAGTTCATATCGATAAAAAAGATTGCGACCTCGATGTTGGATTAAGAGTTATTTTTAGGTGTAGAAGTTTAAAGTTTAGGTCTGTTCGACCTTTGAATTCTTACATGATCTGAGTTCAAACCGGTGTAAGCCAGGTTGGTTTCTATCTTTAATTAATAATTATATTATAGTACGAAAGGACCTAATATAAAAAATATAAATTTTATTAAAATGATTGATAATAATATTTAATTACTATTTTGGCAGATTAGTGTAATAAATTTAGAATTTATTTAAATAATATTTTATTATTATAAATAGTATTGTATTTTAATGATTATGTATTGGGGTTAGTAGGTAGTTTATTATTAATTATTTGTGTTTTAGTTAGAGTTGCTTTTTTAACATTATTAGAACGAAAAGTTTTAGGATATATTCAAATTCGAAAAGGTCCTAATAAAGTTGGATTTGTTGGGTTATTACAACCTTTTAGAGATGCAGTTAAGTTATTTACTAAAGAACAAACATATCCTTTATTATCTAATTATTTAGTTTATTATTTTTCTCCAATTTTTTCTTTATTTTTATCTTTATTAATTTGGTTATGTATTCCTTATTTAATTAAATTATATTCTTTTAATTTAGGAGTATTATTTTTTTTTTTGTATTACTAGATTAAGAGTTTATACTGTTATAATTGCTGGGTGATCTTCTAATTCTAATTATGCTTTATTAGGGGGTTTACGGGCTGTTGCTCAAACTATTTCTTATGAAGTAAGTTTGGCTTTAATTTTATTAAGATTTATTTTTTTAGTGGGGGGTTATAATTTTTTAAATTTTTATTTTTTTCAAAAATATATTTGATTTATTGTTTTTTGTTATCCTTTAAGATTAGTTTGATTTGCTTCTTGTTTAGCTGAAACTAATCGAACTCCATTTGATTTTGCAGAAGGAGAATCAGAATTAGTCTCTGGGTTTAATGTTGAATATAGAAGAGGTAGATTTGCTTTAATTTTTTTAGCAGAATATGCAAGAATTTTATTTATAAGTATATTATTTGTAGTAATTTTTTTAGGTAGAGATATTTATAGATTTTTTTTTTTTTTAAAATTAGTTTTTATTTCTTATATATTTATTTGGGTTCGAGGGACTTTACCTCGATTTCGTTATGATAAATTAATATATTTAGCATGAAAAAGATTTTTACCTTTATCTTTAAATTATTTATTTTTTTTTATTGGAGTAAAAATTTTTTTTTTTTCTTTATAATGAATGATTTTTAGTATAAAATTAATAGAAGAGTTTACTTCTTTCTTATGTTTTCAAAACATATGCTGTAAAAGCTTATTAATTAATTTAAAAGGTTATCTCAGTATTTTGATAAAAGGGGATTAATAATAAAATATAAAAAATATAAAATTGTTAAAATTTGTCCTGTTATAATATAAGGGATTTCTACGGGTCGTGCTCCAATTCAAGTTAATAGGCATGTAATAGATG
>NW_026600063.1:0-13554 GCF_029784135.1 Toxorhynchites rutilus septentrionalis
ATTCGGATAGAACGGTCTGTTCGACAGGGAGATCCGTTGTCGATGCTCCTGTTCGTGATTTACCTACATCCACTACTTACACGGTTGGAGCGCATATGTGGTGGAGATATTTGCGTTGCGTACGCCGATGATATTACGGCGATTATAACATCAACAACAACAATCGATCGTATTTTTGGGGTGTTCGGCGAATTCGAGCTTGTGGCCGGGGCAAAACTTAACCGGCAAAAAACTGTGGCTGTCGACGTCGGGTTTATTAATGGAGAGCCAATGACGATACCAGGGCTGCAGACGGTGGAAAATGTGAAGGTACTGGGTATTATCTTTACTAACTCAGTGCGTTCGATGGCAAAGCTTAACTGGGACAAATTATTGTCCAGAATCGCGCAAATTATGTGGTTGCATAGTATGCGATCTTTGAACCTGCAACAGAAGATAATACTGTTGAATACATTTATTACATCGAAAGCGTGGTACTTTGCATCCATAATACCACCACAAAACATACACACTGCTAAACTGACTGCGATGATGGGAAGATTCCTGTTTCGTGGCTTACCAGCACGGATTCCAATGCAGCAACTTGCGCGGAAGAGGGAGCAAGGCGGACTTGAGCTGCAACTACCGGCGATAAAAAGCAAAGCGCTACTTATTAATCGTCACCTGAAAGAGATGGATTCTATTCCATTTTACCAATCCTCTCTGCTTCTAAATCACACTCCTTCTGTCGAATTTCCGTGTCTGAAAATTCTGTATCAACAAATACCTTTGTTGCCGCACCATATAACACAAAATCCCACAAGCGATCAAATACACGATTATTATTTGGATCAGACTGAGCGGCCAAGAGTTGAACGAAACCAACCGGGTTTAAATTGGAAACGAATCTGGAGAAATATCTCTACAAAAAGTCTAACGTCGAGCCAGCGTAGTCACCTTTATCTTCTAGTGAATGAGAAAACAGAAAATCGAAGATTAATGAACATCATCGGGAGAGCTAACGACCCATATTGTCAGCACTGCCGGACACAAATCGAGACGATAAAGCATAAATTTTCTGAGTGTCCCAGAGTAATGGGAGCATGGAGGCGCATGCAACAAAAGCTCACAACAGCACTTAACGGGTGGCAGAGAATAACGTTTGATGAACTCATGCGGCTGGTACTAGGCAACGTAGCACCAGAACAAAAAAATGAAATTTTAACGCTTTTTATCAAATACACAAATTATATTCATAATAATCATGAAATTGATGTCAACGAACTGGAATTCTATTTGAGTTTAAATAACTAATCATGTAAAAAAATCTGTGATGTAAATACTGCTAATAAATAAACTATATTTTTTTTTAATTATTAAAAAAAAAATCATAATGATTTGGAAATTATAGAAGGATGCATATTGTATCAAAACAGAGTGGTGATTCCACAACGAATGCAAAGCGGTATGCTTAAACTATTGCACGTCAATCATGCGGGAATAGTGAAAATGAAACAATTGGCTAGAAAACAAGTGTACTGGTTCGGAATGAATAAAGATATTGAGAATTATGTTACAGCGTGCGAAGTGTGCGGTAGTATGGTAGTATTGCCAAAAGTAAAAGCTATGTCTAACTGGACGCCTACTACAAAGCCTTTCAGCCGAATTCATATTGATTTATTTCATTTTTCACACCATACTTCTATTAATTGTTGATTCTTACTCAAAATGGCTTGAGATAGAATGGATGAAAAAGGGCACGGATAGTGCAAAGGTGTTAAAGAAATTGGTTGCCTTTTTTGCTAGATATGGTTTACCAGATGTTCTGGTATCAGACGGTGGTCCTCAATTCAGTGCTAATGCATTCATTTTATTTCTTGAGAGGCAAGGAATAAAAGTGTTGAAAAGTCCACCTTATAATCCTTCAAGTAATGGACAAGCGGAAAGGCTTGTGAGAACGACAAAAGAAGTTTTGAAAAAGTTTCTATTGGAACCCGAAATGGATGATTTGAATTTGGAAGACCAGATTAATTTATTTTTAATAAACTATAGACATAATATTGTGACAAGTGATGGGCAATTTCCCTCAGAGAAAGTTTTTATTCATAAACCTAAAACAATTATTGACCTGATAAATCCAAAGCATAATTATAAATATAATTTATATGTACCACAAACCCAAAATGATGATAACAAGGAAAATGTTCCAAAATTAATTGATAAAAAGTTGAATGACAACTTGATTGGTTTGATGGAGGGTGATATGGTGTGGTACAAAAATCACAACAATAATGTATCAAACAGATGGTTAAAAGCTATTTTCTTAAAACAATATTCTAAAAATACATTTCAGGTGTTGCTTGGAAACGTGACAATAATGGCCCATCGCAATCAAATTAGGCTTTTCCATGAGCAGCACCCGATGACTAGACCGAACATTATTATGCAGTCGAACAGGCAGGAGAGGATCGTGGAAGTTCTGGAACCAATTCAGTTGGAACACGAAGCTGGAAGCGGCTTGAAAGATAACATCCTAGGGCAAATTCCCGAAGATGATCTGGCTATGGTCAGATATTCGAGAAAAAGAAAAGTTTCTACGGCTGAATTGCCGGGAATCTGTTTGCGGCGCTCAAAACGTACGCGACGTCCCATTGAACATCAAGATTTCGAATATGAAGATTCATCACGGAGAAAGTGCCGAGGAAAAACCAACGGCGTTCGAAATCAGCAAAACGTATCGGAAATGAAAATTCCATGAAAGTATTAATTAGTTTCCAATAATTAACATTGAATAGTATGAATTTTTTAGTTATATTTCACATGAATTATTGTAAACTTTCAAAAGGGGAACGGTTGTTATGTCCAGCCCTACATAAATTGTTATACACACCTTATTGTATAAAGCTTGATAAGAATAGTAACGCAGGTAACGCCTACGTAAGAGACCTGTCAAACTGAAAATAATAAAACGTGCTTTTTGATATCCACCTCTCAACGAGACCAGACGTGTTTTGAACACCCTCCCGTATCCGAAGATCCAATATACACTATTTCCAATGTCATCGAAAAACTTTCTATAAGAATTTGCCCTCAGTTCACGCAGTGAAATCGTTTTTATTCCTTCAATGCTGTAGAAACGGAAGTAATTTGAGTTTTGGAAATTGGAAAGAAATAGAAATAGAAAATCGATGTACTAAGACATTCATAATACGCTTCTAAAGGTCGCAACTCTGTTTCTCTCTCTGGAATCTGTTTCTCAATTTTGGAGATGTGACAAAACTAAGATAGTAAGCTACAGTTCTCCGAAAGAGATTACATTCAATTTTTAAATAAATATAGTAACGAGTAAGTAACGAATAACTTATAAGCCTTTTAACTGTTTTGAACCGTACCTATCTCAAATTTTCGAGTATATCCAACTGCAACAGTTCAAATAACTCATGTATACCCTTTCATAGTTGAAAAATATTTAAAACCGCCCAATAGCACATGTTCAGTCTGTCATTTCAAGGCATTCCATTCCGCAAAATGGGTTTTCATACGGGCAAAATATTCGTCAGTTGGGAAACTTTTCTTTTGTTCGGAAACAGGTTCTGTAGAATTTGTTCATTCAAACGCTCGGAATTCGGGTCCCCGAAGTGCGCGCGGGCTTTAATTTCTGGACGAAACGGTGATATATTATACGTGCCCGTTCCGGATCGTTTTTCCCACGCTACATTAGATACGGCATTAGAATCACATCACATACCCGCAAAACGGAGGGGCAGAGACGGAGATGCCGGAGGCACAGAAATAACCATTAACATCGAAGTTTGGGACGCGGAATCAGTGCTAAAATTACCGCCCTGGGAGAAGTTACGGGGCTAATGGAATACATGCTTAGTTTTGCGACTGTTGACGATATGGTTGGCACTGGCGCCCATCGATGCCTTCGAACAAGTCCAACTATTGAAGTTTTTGACTAATAATGTCCCTTTTAAAATTTATGTACGTTCGCAGGTTTGAATTTCTCTAAAAACCCAAATTTCTATACTTATTGCTTCGGTCCCAGCTGTGCGGATGTACTTGGTCCCATTTTGCGCTCCTTCCGCATGATGTCACCGCCGCAACAAAGGGGCACTTTGGATACTTCCGTGCCGATCCCCCAGCAAACTTTTGCGTAGTGGCTGCGCTGGTGACTAAGGATACTCTCAACGTCTGTTGGCTCCACCCTTCCGAAATGTTAGCATTAAGCAGCCGACAAATGGAATGGTAGTGTAAAAATTAATAAATGATAACCCCTGGAACGGGAAAACAGATGTGTGGTGTAGCGCAATAATCGTAACGAAGCATTTTCGGTGGCCATTTGGAAAGGTCGTCTCCATGGCGAGACGGCACGCTGTTTGCGTCGAGTTTGCGTCGAGCTGATTCCGACGAATTAATTTACCACAGGCCACTGGACCTTGGATGTAATTTTGTCTTTGTCGCTTTTTGTTAACACAGTAAAAAGCCAACACGAAACCGAAGGTCAAAGAGAGTCTTGATTCTCGTAAAATAGCATCAGAGCTATGTTTCGTTTGCAATAATTAGCACAAACAGTCTGCTAGCGGACGACGCTAGCGCTGTGTATGTCCTTTACAACTTCATGCTAGACTGGTCCCGGCCGGATGTCCATCGTCATAGCCGAGCATTACACATACCAAGTCTCCGGAGTCTCCGCTCGGCCGGAAATAATCATTGTGCAAAACATGCACTGCATATTAGCATGTCATCGGAGCTCTGCTGTTCGGCTCAGCACCACCATGTTAGTCAGCCATCCATGAATTCATGAAAACACATCAGAAATGCACTTCCCCGAGAAATGTTCGATAGTCGGACATGGCATTTAAAGCAGATGAAAGTCTTGCGGACAGTTTGTGCGTTTCTGAGGGAAGAATATGGATGCGATAGATAGCTGTACTGTGGGTAAATTCTCATAATTTCTGTTGATTTTCGTGATTTTCGTGACTCTCATCATCCTCACCATTTTTATCATTCCTTCCATTCTCATGATTCTTATTATTTTCATAATTTTCATAATACCCATGATTCTCATGATTCTGTTTCATGTTTCTCATCATTCCCTTCGTTCTCATCATTCGAAAAATTTTCATAATTCTTATTATTTCCAAGATTCTCATGATTCTCGTGATTCTTTTCATTCTCATGATTATTTTCTCATCGTTCTCATCATTCTCATGATTTTCGTGATTCTAATCATACTCAGCATTCTCATCACTTCAAAGATTTTCGTATTTCTCATGCTCATCATTCTCACTATTGGAATTACAGAAAATACAAAAAAAAAAAAGAGGAGATACAGAAAATACTAAAAGTACAGAAAGTAAAGAAAATACAGAAAATACAGAAAATACAGAAAATACAGAAAATACAGAAAATACAGAAAATACAGAAAATACAGAAAATACAGAAAATACAGAAAATACAGAAAATACAGAAAATACAGAAAATACAGAAAATACAGAAAATACAGAAAATACAGAAAATACAGAAAATACAGAAAATACAGAAAATACAGAAAATACAGAAAATACAGAAAATACAGAAAATACAGAAAATACAGAAAATACAGAAAATACAGAAAATACAGAAAATACAGAAAATACAGAAAATACAGAAAATACAGAAAATACAGAAAATACAGCAAATACAGAAAGTACAGAAAGTACAGAAAGTACAGAAAGTACAGAAAATACAGAAAATACAGAAAATACAGAAAATACAGAAAATACAGAAAATACAGAAAATACAGAAAATACAGAAAATACAGAAAATACAGAAAATACAGAAAATACAGAAAATACAGAAAATACAGAAAATACAGAAAATACAGAAAATACAGAAAATACAGAAAATACAGAAAATACAGAAAATACAGCAAATACAGAAAGTACAGAAAATACAGCAAATACAGAAAGTACAGAAAATACAGAAAATAATAAAATACATTTGCTTACACTATTTTTACTTGCCGAATGTTTCACTTTGAAATTATGCACATTTTTGTTGAGTTTTGAAAATTAAAACAATAATACTTTCTAATAAAATATTTATCATTCTTGTAACAAGTTGATCTCGAATATTTCAAATATGAAATTGTGTTAGTTGATAGGGGTTGATTTTTAGACCTCGTCGACTCCCAATATCACTTTGGTTCATATCGATCCCTAGGAAACCTATATGGACTCCACGGGATCAATATCAACCACTTTGAAAAGCCCTGATCTAGATAATACTCGTATACGCAAAAATCATAAAATTACACGTATTTCTGTTTCAATTAGTTCCTCTTGTATCGTGTTATCCGGTGCTTATTCTCACTTATTTGTTTACAAAAATGAAATTAAAGTTTTAAAGATACTAAAATATATAAAAAAATGGAAAAACACGAAAAATATGAAAATAAGTATGTCAATTGTGAAGCATAGATGATGCTTGCTGTTTTAATAATCATCCTATGGATTTTATAAGTCACTAGCTAACCCGGCAAACTTCGTCCCACCCAAAATTAATTTTTCGTAATCACATCCACGTTTATTCACATCGCAGAATTATCACATCGCAGAATTATTCAATCTTCTAATCTAACTTAAAATTACCTTTTACTATAAAAGTCCTAGTACTTCTACCAAAACCCGACATTATAATATCAGATTATTTTCAGACACAATTCTCATTCAAGATTTTTCAACCACTTGCAAATAACATGTTTCTGCGTTACGTTTCATGCCAAATTTGGTTCTATTTGCTTGATTAATTCTCGAGTAATGCAGAAATTTGTGTTTTATTTGTTTGGCAGAACCAGCCCCCCCCCCTTCCTCTTAAGCGAGGGGGGAGGAGTATCTAACCACCATAGATTTATTGCACCCTAAAACCTTCACATGCCAAATTTCATTTCATTTGTTATATTAATTCTCTAGTACTGCAGAAATTTGTGTTTCATTTGTATGGCAGCCCCCTCTTAGAGAGGAGGGTGGAGTGTCTCACAACCGTAAAACCATTAGTTGCACCCTAAAACCTCCACATGCCAAATTTGGTTTAATTTGCTTAATTAATTCTCGAGTAATACAGAAATTTGTGTTTCATTTGTATGGCAGCCCCCTCTTGGAGAGTGGGGAGGGGTCTCAAACTGCGACGAAAACCTTCCCCGGCCCCAAAAACCCCCACATACAAATTTTCATGTCGATCGGTTCAGTAGTTTCCGAGTCCATAAGAATCAGAAAGACAGAAAGACAGACAGACAGTCATCACTCCATTTATATATATATATATATATATATATATATATATATATATATATATATATATATATATATATATATATATATATATATAGATATATACATATATATATATATATATAGATATATACATATAGATATATATATATATATATATATATATATATATATATATATATATATATATATATATATATATATATATATATATATATATATATATATATATATATATATATAAGATAAGATCGTGGTATCGAAAGGGATAAAAAAAACTTTATTCTCTCATTTAATACACGACACGTCTTCTTATATGTTTACACTTTGGATTTCAATTAGGGACTAACTCAGGCAAGCCAGAGTAACCTATTTTATTGGAACGAACTACAGCGTCAGCATCCGTGTGTGGTGGCTCGCGGGTTTCGGATTGCATCTCTCGCGCGTGTGGTTCATCTTCAATTATGCTGCATGCGCGTCTCGTTGGTTTCGGGTTGCGTTTCTTGATTATGCTGCTATGCTGCGGGGGCGGGATCCCGTCGTAACGCCTCCCCCCTAGGTGTTGAGCGTCCTCGTTTGACACTTCATACTCTTCAACAACGCAACCATTGCCTGTGATGGTTGTTGCGGGATGGATGGTGATTCGTCCTTTTCCGTGGGCTTTAGGTTAGGATCTGCTGCGGCTTCATGCGTCTGGCAGGGAATAGTGGTATTGGGTTTTGTCTTCCTATTCTTCAAGTATATGTGAATAGAGAATAGGAGAATTGCAAGGACGAGTAAGGAGGTCAACAGTGATCCTCCAACAGTTTGTGTTTTGGACAAATGGACTTTGATTTTGTTCAGCTCTTCGAGGTTGTCTATGGTGATGGTGTGAAGTGTTTCTGCATCGGGAATATGTTCTTTGGCTTCTATAATTTTCCCAAAGATTGGTGTCATGAATTGTAACTGTTCGATAACTTTGTTTACGTTGTGGAATGTCTTCTTCTTCTTCTTAAATGGCACAAACGTTCCTAGAGGAACTTCGCCGTCTCAACGTAGTATTACTTGCGTCATTTTTTTTATTAGTACTTAGTTGAGATTTCTATGCCAAATAACACGCCTTGAATGCATTCTGAGTGGCAAGCTCTAGAATACGCGTGACCACAGTGCAAGTCGAAGGAAAGTTCTTTTACGAAAAATTCCCCCGACCAGAACGGGAATCGAACCCGAACCCCCGGCATGTTAGGTTTTGACGCTAACCACTCGGCCACGGGGGCACGGCGTTGTGGAATGTACTGTTTCCTATTTTAACTGTACAGTTTTCAGTTTCTATGATGGTTGGTGTTGTTATTTCTCTCGAGTCGCCACATGAGTCCGAAATGTGAATTCTTACTGTGGGATCCACTATTATGGTCCCTGGAATTATTTCTCTGATTTCGGGGTTTTCCTTTTGTTTTGAAAAAATGCATTTTGCTTTGAAGTTATTTAGAATATTGGAGATGCATTCGTCGGTGATTGCCTTTGTTCTTTCACATATCTTGCATTTGCCGGATTGTTGCAAGAGCTTTTCCTTCTATTTTGCTACGTATTTTATGTTCGTGCTGATCTTCGTGCTGCTTCCGCCGACTGGTTCTAACTGCAGTAGTTCGTAGTCCCTATTTTCTACTATCGGGATTTTTACAATGACAATAAAATGATTTCTTTTTATTGAGACAATACTATTTGATGTGAACAAATATTTCGTCTTCATACGTCAATCTTATGTTTTGCTTATTTAGAAAATTCCAAATATAAAGTTTTTCTGCTGGGCTAAGTATATTTTTATTTATCAAGTTTAGTTTAGATAGTGTTATTTGTTCTTCCAAATCTTCTAGTATTCTTATAATAATATCTATGTTAAAAATAAGGTTGATATATCCTAGCTCATTTTGAGATTCTCTTACTGATTCCTCGATATCTATTAATGTTTTTGATACATTGCTCAAATGGATTTCTAGAAGATTGTTAATTCGTATTTGTTTTGATTCATTAGTTATAAATTTATTCATGGTTGTTTCGAGTTTATCAAAATTTTGATTGATCAACAAAAGATCTTCGTGATCGGGATTTCCAGCTATGAATTTGATTGTTGAACCTAAAGCGTCTATGAGTCCTCTTCTAATTCTCCTAGGAGATAAGCTGTTGATTTTGGCGTGCGCAATTTTTAACTTGTATTCAAGGGTATTTTTTAGATGGGTTGTTGTATTTAATGTGTTTGCTAGCTTTTCTATGTATAAGATATTATTTTTAATGTCGTTCATATTAATTTTATGTATTATTCTTTCGTATCCGAGTTTTATTTTAACTTGATTGATATTAAAGACTATTAAGCCATTGTTATTTGATACATCTTGATACGTCGTTGCGGATGTAAGGGCGAACAGTCTGCAAGGAAATGTAAAGTTGTTTATCAAATTAGTATTATTATTCATTTAGGATTTCAAGCGATTTTTTTTGTGAATTTTTATGTTGTTTTTATCGGTGAAAGTTAAATCGTTGTCTGTTAGTACGGTTGCTATTTTATAAAGATCTCGATCTTTGTTAAGCCGTTGCGTTATTTTAATATATTTATTATCATTTGTATGAAGTTGGGGTGGTTTTTTATTGTTTTCGTGTTGTTTTTCGTACGCTGCTTTCCTTTTGTCAAGTTCTAATTTTACTGCGGATTGAAGTTTGTTCGCGTTTTCAGTGATTTCTTTGATGTCGACCGTGTTTCTTTGGTTGAAAACGAGCTCGCGGGGTTTTCTCTTAGTGACCGAATGATATGTGTTATTAAAGGGTGTGTCACATCAAATTGCATCACGGAAAAAATGCTGTAGAAATTTAATTTTTAGGAATTATATCTTCAGCTTTCGCTTATAATCAGATAAGAGTGTATAGATCACGTTGGCCATGCTTCACTGTCAATTTTTCGTAAATTTGGAAAAATGTCGTCGAACGAAAAAGAGCGTCGTGAATTAATCCTGTGCACTCATTTCGAGAATCCGGAGTTGTCACATCGGGACATCGGTAAGATGCTGGGAATCGTCCAATCCACGGTCAGCAGAGTACTAAAACGATACTTCGAGAACCTAACCATCGACCGGAAGGTGAAGAACGGCAAAAATGGATGCTCCGTCAGTGAAAAAGATCACAAGCGCGTAGTTAAGCAGTTTAGACGTGATCCGAGAAGTTCGGACCGGAATGTCGCCAATAAGCTGAATTTGTCAAGTTCATTCGTCCAGCGGACCAAGCAGCGGGAGGGCCTGCGTACATACAAGGTTCAGAAGGCTCCTAACCGCGACGAAAGGCAAAACATGGTGGGGAAGACGCGAGCCCGGAAGCTGTACACCGAAATGCTGACGAAGCCGCATTGCCTGTTAATGGACGACGAAACCTACGTCAAAGCGGACTTTCGTCAGCTGCCGGGCCTGTTTTTCTTCTCCGCAGAGGACAAATTCAGCGTTCCGGAGGAGATTCGCAAGCAGAAACTATCCAAGTTTGCCAAAAAGTACATGGTGTGGCAAGCGATCTGCTCTTGCGGAAAGCGGAGCGCCCCCTTCGTGATGACCGGCACGGTAAACGGGCAGGTTTACCTTAAGGAATGCCTACAGAAGCGCTTACTACCACTATTGAAGCAGCACGAGGGCCGGACCATCTTCTGGCCGGACCTCGCTTCGTGCCACTATTCAAAGGACGTGTTGGAGTGGTACGAAGCCAACGGGGTCACCTTCGTGCCAAAGGAAATGAACCCGCCCAACGCGCCGGAGCTTCACCCAATAGAGAAATATTGGGCGATTATGAAGCAGGTCCTCCGGAAGAACCCAAAAGTTGCCAAATCGGAGACGGACTTCAAGAGAAAATGGATTTCTGTTAAAAAAAAACTACAACCTGACGTTGTACAGAACCTTATGGACGGGGTAAAGAGGAAGGTGCGAGCATACGGGCTTGGGCTCGAAGTATGAATAAAAAGAAAATGCCAAAAGTTGTTTAATAGTTTTTATTTTACTGTCTAAAATTTTCAAAAGGATCGGTCTACTGGGCGAATTTCTACAGCGTTTTTTCCGTGATGCAATTTGATGTGACACACCCTTTATAAATATCTGTTATGATATTCATTTGGTCATTAAGTGAAATGTTGGTGTGTTTATGTTTCAAGGTTCTGTATAGTTCGATCAAAGTCGAATGAAAACGTTCTACGATTCCATTCGATTTTGAATTACTCGCAAAGTGCATTTCGATGCCAAGATCGTTCAAAAATCCGACAAAGTCGATTGATTTAAAGGTTGGTTCTTGATCGCACACTATGGTTTGTGGTCTGCCGAATATTCTGAGGTGTTCTGTGATTGCTTTTTTCGTGTCTACTATTGTTCGGGATTCTAAAGCGATTATGTTAGCGAATTTTGAGAATGAGTCGACGATCGTAAGCCATTTTGATCCTTTCATGAAAAATACGTCGATATGAATTCGTTCAAAAGGCTTTTCTCCAAATGTGCTTTTGTGGATAAGCTGGGGTGGCCTCCTGTCATATTTACTTTTCTTGCAAATGTCACAGGATGCTACGTGAATTTTTAATTTACGATCGAGTTCCGGGGAAAAGTATCTTTGTAAAATTTGAATTTTATTTTCTTTCATTCCGCGATGCGCAAAGGAGTGTGTCTGTTTTATGATTTCATCTTGGGCGTTTTCCAGTCGTACATCTTCCAGTAGCGTTTCTGAAATAAAAACCTTGAAAATTTTATTAGTCGAGAAATATTTTCTGTATGTTACTTGAATAAGTTGGATCAGAGAAATAGGTGCTTTAATGCCGCTCACACCTTTAGGATTCAATAGCATTTTAAATACTTTGGTAATTTCCTCCTCATTATAGAAAGGTCTCACTATCGTGTGTCTATGGTATCTTGGGAATACTTCTTCGTATACGTCGGTGTTTATGTTTGCGATTTTGAAAATAATTTGTGTTCTAAACATGTTCAGTGGTTTTTCTGTGGTCCATATGTAATAATCATCACTCGTATCCGCTGAATGTATTGTGCTTAGATCTGTATCGTTTCCTTCTGAATATTGATGCTGATTATTGATGTCTTGGATAGAACTGTGGGTGATCTCTTCCGGTTTTATTCTCGATAGAGCATCTGCTACGGTATTTGTCCTTCCTGGTTTGTATAAAAGTTCGTAATCGTATTTTTCGAGTTTGAGTTTACCTCTAAGAATTCTTTTGTTTGTGTTTGTTAGAGAATAAGTTAAAGGTTGGTGATCAAATTCTTCGTTGTTAATGTTTAATTCCGAAAGGTTAATTTCAATTCGAGATTTTCCGTAATTACGAATGGCTACAAAGGCTTCCCTGTTGGAGCTGTGGTACACCCCAGGGAGTATTGAAAATTCACCCAAACTCTTTTCGTCCGATATAATGAAATCGCCATCCTTTTCCGTCGCAATTTTTATGAACTGAAACTCTTGTTCATTCAGATGTATGTTATTGCTAGGCGGGAACTTCTTCTTCAGGTTAAATGTTTTCCTTCCGATTCTCAACTGATTTTTGCCAATGTCGAGCTGAGCCTTTAGATCTCTCAAAGTCTCGTACCCAACTAGGCCGTCAAAGTATTCGTGAAACTTGAAAACATAAAATTTCACTTTTTTCTTGATACCGAATGGATCGAAAGATACTGATTTAGAAATTTCATGGGTTCCATTCATTCGCTATCCAACTCTTGACGAGTAAAGTTCAGTGTCGGTATTGTGCGTTGCCACTTTTGCTATTGTGCTATTGGTACGAGTGTATCGTGTACGAGTGAAGGTCATTGCTGTCCGCGACCTGACCTTTTGTGAAGTGGAACGAAGGAACAAAGGAAGCAGCGCTCTTGCAGCGAGCCGGATTGCGGCTGTTGAACTGATTCGACATAACGGGATCGCCATCGCGTGACTGTCGCAAACGGGATTCATCATCACGTGGCTCCGTAAGCTGTTCTTGCGCTATTGTGTTGTCTCCGTAGCGCGTAGCCTCTGTCTCTCCCTGATTAG
Source organism: Toxorhynchites rutilus septentrionalis (assembly GCF_029784135.1). Classification (NCBI taxonomy): domain Eukaryota; kingdom Metazoa; phylum Arthropoda; class Insecta; order Diptera; family Culicidae; genus Toxorhynchites; species Toxorhynchites rutilus. Next base: position 13,275 of record NW_026600063.1, read on the forward strand.
GGCAGTAGAGTGCATTATTGGAACAACTTTTATATTAAGGTACACATATTTATTATTAATATTACTATTCAATTATTTGTTCATTGTTTAATATTATTATCATAATTTTTTGCTATTTTTTTTTTTTGAGATTATTGTTAAAATCAAGAATAAATTAGAAATAAGACAGAAATTTTTGTAAAATGGAGAATAGTGGAGATGGAGATCTCCGATAATGAATCTTATACAAGATCTGGGAAAAAAACATAAACGAGTCCCTCATAAGGAAGATAATTCTTCT